>NC_024803.2:38561168-38861168 GCF_000309985.2 Brassica rapa | reverse complement strand
ACGGACCAATCTCGTCATTTTCAATTGGTTTTGAGTTGGAAGCCCATCTAACTTTATATTTTTGTGACGGCTTTTCTTAGGTACCGCTATTTGCGCAAATGGATGATCAGTTACTAGATGCCATATGCGAACGGTTAGTGTCATCTCTAAGCACGCAAGGGAACTACATTGTACGTGAAGGTGATCCAGTGACCGAAATGCTCTTCATCATCCGTGGAAAGCTCGAAAGCTCGACGACTAATGGAGGCAGGACAGGATTCTTCAACTCAATCACACTCAAACCAGGAGAGTTCTGTGGAGAAGAGCTTCTCGCTTGGGCCTTACTTCCAAAATCGAAAGTAAACCTACCTTCCTCGACAAGAACGGTGCGAGCGTTAGAAGAAGTTGAAGCCTTTGCTTTACAAGCAGAGGATCTCAAGTTTGTGGCTAACCAGTTCAGACGTTTGCATAGCAAGAAGCTGCAACACACATTCCGTTACTACTCTCACCAGTGGAGAACTTGGGCTGCTTGCTTCGTGCAAGTGGCTTGGAGACGGTATAAGAGGAGAATGCTGGCTAAGAGTCTTAGCTTGGCTGAGTCATACTCTTCTTATGAAGAAGAGGAAGCTCTTGCAGCTGCTGCGGCCGAGGAGATAATGAGTCAACAAGAAGAGAGACAGAGCAGTACTCCGTCGCGCCATCATACTTCTATTGGGAAACCGCATTTTGCTGCAACGGTGCTTGCTTCGAGGTTTGCTAAGAACACGAGGAGGGCTTCTCGTAAGATGAAGGACGTTGATGTACCGATGCTTCCTAAACCGGAAGAACCGGATTTCTCTGTGGATGCAGATTAACTGTTTTTTGATATAATATCTTAAGTTAAGAAAAATCACTTTGTTAAAAGAATCAAAACTTTGCTGCTTGAAATTTATTTAAAAAATGTTCAGCAGTTTGTATAAATATAGACTATACATCATCAGACTTTTATTTTTCAGAATTCCAGATTTTATTTGTATCAGTTCAGATTTGAATCAGACAAGATCATCACTAGGTCCTTAAATCTTTTTTTTTTATCAGAAAATTATGGGTTCGTGAGTTAATACATCCCTTAAGACTAGACTTATATCATATAACTTTGGAGAATAAAGTGTTTCCAAAAAGTTTATAGTTTACTAAATAATCCAAGAATTTTAAGCTATGGTCACTAGATCCTTAATCAACTTACCCATAGATCAGTTTCCTTTGGTCCCCATACATTAATGAGTTGATGCCATTATTAAGATTCAGACATCTCCTGGCTCCCAAAATATGCTTTTATGTTCCTTGTAATTTAAACCGACAACTTTATCTTCATGTTTTGACAGACTCAAATGAGTTCAAGTTCAGAGAAAACTATATTTAAAAAAAAATATTCTTGTTTTAGTTTTTTGATTTGTCAGATCAGATAATGTTTCTCTTTAGTTTTTTTAAAGCAAAAAAAAAAAAATTCAGAGAATGAAAAAGGAAGATAGATGTAAGTCTTTGTAACAGCAAAATGTATATAAGACATTAAGAAACATGTTCCTGACTGTTTGTTGATACTACATATATAGATATGGGGGTGAGTATTAAATGTAGCTTCAACTCTAACCTAACAAGGATTAATCACAATGGAGAGAGATGTAACCAAATTTAAAATCAATAATTATCCTACAAACTATGGCTCCAGCATTAGAAAATAGGAGAAGGAAACTCACAGAGTTTAACTCCATCTTCAGTCACCATCATCTGAAGCTGCTTCTTCATCTTCTCTGGCTTCTCAACTCATCTGCTCACCTATGAGATCAAGTCCCACAAGAAGAAAAGTGAGACCTTGGAACAACAGGAAGTAGAAATGCACTCCTTGCGAGGCCAACAGACTCCTAACTGCTGCGGTCAGCAAAAGAAAAGCTAGTGCGAGCTCTTTATGGAATATCTTATTAGTTTTCTTCACAGGAACCGTTTGTTTCTTCTGCTCCTCAGCTTGGCTTATCTCCAAGAGCTCACTCTCTGAAGCTCCTCTTTGCATTTGGTTTGGTGGCATCCTTTTATCAGTGAGACCCAAAAGATCAGACTCCGATGATCTTCCTGCTTTCTTTGTCACAATCCACTCGTAAGAGCTGCCGAGTTGGAACAGTCCAGATACCATGGCGTTGAACTTGGTGACTGACATTGTGTTCTCAAACAAGAGGTAAGGAACAATGAAAGGGAAAGACTTTGGAGCAGGAAGAACGTTGAGTAACGACATGAATATTGGTACATAGCAGATAACCCAAACGGGAAGCTCGGCTTCTGGAACGAACATTGTGATTGGAAGGATCACACAGAACAATGTGAAGGAGTAGAAAGGAAGTATGAGTTTCCTTAGAAGGAAGAACAAAAGTATCAGATTTGCTTTCTTCCACATTGCAATCTGCAAAGAAGAAACTATTAAATTTAAATCATATAAAATGATCAGATTAACCATTAAGCTCTTAATATACCTTAGAGGTCAAGATTGCACCAAGACACAAGCGAAACAGCTGCATAGGACCAGAGTGCCATCGGTGTTGCTGCTTCTTGTATGCTTCATATGACTCAGGAACTTCACAAAGAACCTAACAGATTGTGTGTTTTTTTTTAACATAAGGCTTATTCATGAAACTGTGACAAAGACCATCCAAATTAATAGTTACCTTGACATCATTGAGATATATGAATTTCCATCCATGGAGATGAGCTCGGACAGCTATGTCCATATCCTCGACAGTTGTTCTTTCAAGCCAACCTCCAGATTCCTCAAGGGCTTTGATTCTCCACACTCCAGCAGTTCCATTGAAGCCAAAGAAATTCAAGAAGACACCATTAACTTGCTGCTCAACCTCGAAATGAAAACACAGATTGATGTTCTGGAGACGAGTCAACAGGTTCTCGTCTTTGTTCACAAACGCCCACCTAGCCTGAACCAGACCTAACTCTGGCTTCTCCTGAAATAACATTTGGCATTTTCAAAGTTAGAAGCTTCACCAAAACAATGGTCTTGTCTCTATGACACAACCAAACTAATACTTCACCCTTTTCATTTGAAGTGTTGTTTTAGATTTAAAAAACATTCAATTTGTATATTTTCTAGATAAAAACATTATTAACTACACACCTAGCCATATTTCAACCAAAAGAAAAATAAATTGGAGAATATAAAATGTCATATATCATATGAAGTTGACAAATTTTTTGTTGAAATTATAAAACTACACTTATTTTGTAACGAAAATTTAACTCTAGAACAACATTTAATATGAAATGGAGAGCAGAGAGTACTAATTGATCTTACAGACCTTGAAATGTGGAACGGTTAGCTTGAGGAAATCTGAGTTAGGTTGAAAGTCCGCATCGAAAATGGCAACAAACTCGTAAGCTTCCACATAATCACAGCTCATTGCAGATTTGAGGTTACCAGCTTTGTATCCAGTTCTAACCAAGCGATGCCTGTAAATTATATTGACACCCTTTTGGCTCCATTTAGTGACCTCAGCTCTAATCAACTCCTGGATGCTTCCATCATCCGAATCATCCAGAACCTGAATCAGCATTCTATCTTTTGGCCAGTCAAGCTGACACACTGCAGATATAGACTGCTCATACACCTGCACAATAACGCAACTTCATTGAAGCACAAAAGGTGAATAAAACAAGAGAAAAGATTGATACTTTGTTCTCCATACCTCTCTCTCATTGCACATTGGTATCTGAACAAGAACCATTGGATACTCAGATCCTGACCCTTCAACATCATCATTTCCAAAAGGCTCTTCGTCGATTCTCGGCTTAATCTTCTTGTACTTGATCCAAAAACAGCCTAAGCAAAGAATCAAACGATCTACAGACTGTACGAGGAACAGCACAATACACAACTTGGAGAGAGCTTTGACCGGAGGAGCGATGTAATCAGCTCTTAAGCTCAACCAACCAACGTAGAGCAGATGAAACAAGCTCTGGATCTCAAGTTTGCTTGTCGGTATATTCTTGAAGTAATGCCATCCTTTGTAGTAAGCAATTAACTCAAACACAAGAACAGACAAGGAAGCAGCTAAGAAGAGCTTAATGGCTGTGAAAAGCCATCTGTCTCTGCCAAGTCGCTCGGAGCCGAGTCGGTGAGTGAAACATAGCCGTCTCTTGACCGAGCCAAGGAGAGACCAGAAGGCTGTGGCTAGCCAGGCGAGACAACCAACGGCTTTGTGAGCTTGAAGAAGCAAAACCCAAGTCACTTGCTTAGCGTTCTTGCCTCTAGTCCTCTCCATTGGTCTAAAAGCACTTTCTGGCTCATCTACTTCAACGATGGAGTAGTTGGGATTCTCCATTGTCACCACAACAGGTGTACCTTTCCTCGTTTCTTTCGCCCACAAATCTGAAAAACCGAACCTTGGAGCCATTTTTTTGTCTCTTCCCAAACTTAAATCTGACTTCCCCTAAACAAGTCAAAGATTCCAAAACTGAAAAATTGTAACTTTAAGAGTTGAAGATTAAGCAAAGCCCATCTAAATGAAGTTAGCTTTTGAGTAATGCCAAGATCCAAGAACCCGGATATCTAAAGACCCGTTTTTGAAAAACAGACAAAAGAAGCAGAAACAGCTCAAAGGGGTCTCATTAATAGTGACCTGCGAGAGAGTAAAGACAATGAGTAGTTTCGGCAAGAGAGAGAGAGAGAAAGTTTGATACTTTGGCAATGGGAGGGAGAGAGAGAGAAGCAGAAATGAGGTATGCTAAGAATGTTATAAGATCCCTTACACTTTCATGTGAATGTTTCCTCTTCAGCTACCGCAATGATGATGGCTTGTAGATGCTAAATTCATCTTTTTTTTCCAAAATATAATTTTAAAAAGAAGGGATTTTTTTTATAAAATCTCATGATCATGAATCATAGGGAAAGCATTTTTTTTTTATGATAAAAAATAATAGCTTTCATTTAGAAGAGTAGGTGGAAGTGAGGTGCATAGACAAATTCAAAATTGTAGTGAACAGCTGAATATAATGAGCTAGTAATCACGAGGTTTAAAAAGGCGAACTTTACTTCAAATGAATTATTAAGAAGATTCTGTAATAGTGAACAAACCTAGTTTTATGTTCTGAATGATAAGACGTGGCAATTGAATTTGACAAAATACATATATTTCTGTTCATCAAACACTATTAACATTATATGGGGAACAAATTTCAAAGAAACAAACAATTGTGAGTTATAGACCATGATATATTAGGAGAAACAAAATATGGTATTTTTTTGTGTGGTTTGAAGTGATTAGATAATAGTTAAGATTTGATTTCTTACCGTTTTTATTCATCACTCAACATCTGTCCATTCATTCTTCATTTGTTTAGCGCGTTAAACTAATAACAAATAAACGTATTTAGTACTAATATTCAAAATCATTAACAAATAACATATTCAAGTTGTATAGGCAATCTTGCCAAACTATCTAATGTATCTGTCAATCAAGTAACATAATTTATTTGGTGAGGATATTTTTCCAAAACCATTAAATAACATGGCCTCTTTAAATCTAAAGCTTTGTATACTTCGAAATTGTTAACTCATTATATAGGGGAATAATTTAAGTATCAACCCATTGCATTTAATATTCATTGATATGTTAATTATACTTGTCTATATTACTAAGGAAATTTACAATTTTATATGAAAAATGGAATAATATTAATTTCATATTGAAAAAATAAAAATAAATTATACTCTTACTGAAATAAGATTTTTTGAATATATTAAATACTTTACGAAAAAACATATATTATAATATAATATTTTTGTTGTCATCGATTTACGAGTTTGCTTATTTATTTGGAAACAACATTTTTAAACAAATGAACAGATGTTCTAATATATATTCATTTAAACATGAATATTATATAGAATTAACCTTCATTGAATTTGTGATTTACGATTTATGTTACCGCATACTCTCTCCGTTCCTAAAAGATCTATGTTATAGTTTTTTCACACTTATTAAGAAAACATTTAAAATTATATTTTTTAATACATTGTTTTTCTTAATTAACTATTTCCAATAAATTTTAACCAATATATTTTATTAAACATAATTGTATTTGTTGAAAAGTACAATTTTCATTAATTAATATCTTGAAAATGTAAAAAATGTATCTTTTTGAAACAATTTTTTTTTCTAAAAAATAGATCTATAAAGAACAGAGAGAGTATATTTTATTTTTTTGATTGTCGCTAAGGTTAATACTATTAAACACATTTCTAACTATTAAGTTTGAAATGTCTTCAAATAGATTTTTAGTTTAAAATAAATACATGTTTGCTTTTTCAACTATAACAAAATTGTATATATACATATATATATATTTTTTTAAAATAATGAATTTGTACTTTATTAAAAAAATTAAACTAAATTAATTCAGTTTTGATTAATAAACGAAAATATCTGATATTTTTAGATATATACAGGCCAAAGCATAACTAAATTATTGAATCAAATAAATGTAACTAATATTTTAATAAGCCAATTATGTTATAAATTATAAAATCAAAGTAAATATACAGAAAACAACAAAAAATCATCCATGTTAACATACTTCCATATTCAAAAGTAAATATATGAACTAATTTTGGTTTTAAGATGACTATTTTTAAGTATAAGTTATTAAAAATAAGATCAATATATTTTTAACTTTATAACAACATATTAAATTTGTTATTATGGGAATGGATCATATTATTTTAATTGCAGTTTTTGTTGTTATTCTATCAAACGTTACAAACTATTTAAACTAATACGATACATACTTAAAGAATATATCATTTCATTTTTATAAAAATAAATAAAAATTGATAAATCAAAATAACAACCCATTCCATTACATTTATAAAAAAATAAAAATAAAAATAATTATTGAAATACATGGAATATATTTATATTATGAAAAATTAATTTTACAGTAAAAATATTAAAACCACAAATAAATATATAGGGGAAACATATATTACTATGAGATACACAATATTTTAAATCAACACAACATCAAACTTACATCAAATAACTTTTAAAACAACTATTTTATTAAAATAAAAT
The DNA here is from genome assembly GCF_000309985.2 of Brassica rapa. Taxonomy (NCBI): domain Eukaryota; kingdom Viridiplantae; phylum Streptophyta; class Magnoliopsida; order Brassicales; family Brassicaceae; genus Brassica; species Brassica rapa. Next base: position 38,854,080 of record NC_024803.2, on the reverse strand, counting down.
ATTACAAACTGTAAATTTATGATCATGCATTATAACATGATTTAAGATCTGTGAATAAGTCCATGCAATTTACTCGTCACATGTTCAACTGCTGAATATATTTTTAACATTCTGAGATAAGGTTTCAAATCTTATTTACATATTTAAGATTTTATATGAATATTATAAATCTGAAATAATATTTTTTAACATATTACTTCTCATCTAAGTTTTAGCTATTCTTTAAATTTAATAATTCTATTTTAAACAAATTTATTGTAAAAATCAAATCAATCACAATTATAAATAAAAATATATAAAAATCAAATATCGGTTTAAAAGGGTGGTAGCCGGGAAACCAGTCATGTCTTTAATTGTTCTAAGTATATTTTTATTCATACATATTAGAGCTGAAATATAAGAGAAGAAAGTGTTTGATGGTTCTCAAACCCTCAAAATAAATAAACAACCGAAGAAAGACCAGAAAAATGGCATCATCTAGAGGGAAGACTAAAAAAGAGAGGAGAATAAATAAAAAAAGGAATGACGGTCTGGAACAAGGATCCATTCAAGAAATATGACTTTCTAGTGTCGACCCTTTATGGTGAAAGAGAATAGTAAAAAGAAGAAGAATTTGAATGATGGCCGACCTAAAAGTTAGCTGGAAATTGGAACATAGCCTCATGATGACACATAAAACTCTTCAGAAGCTAAAAAGTGTAGTATAAGAGTGTGAGAAAATTAGATCCCTTCAAGAAATTTTTGTATAGAGTATCTCATCCAAGTTTTAATCTGAAGTCCTGATGGTTTGATCTTTGTTGGACAAGGATCTTCAGACTCAATCCGGTACGAAACACTCGAGTGCTTTTTTACTTATTAAGGTGGTCATGTGTAAAGTTCAGGCCAAAGCTATGAATGACATTTGCTTTGTAGGTTCAGAATTGACAAAAGCTCAACATTTTTTGCTGTCTTTAATCTCAAAAGCTGACATGTCGGCAACTTCTTTTAGACCGGTACTTTCGGTTAACATTTTGAACCGTTTTACTTCTTTGGCCTTTTGAACCAAATGAAATAAGAAAAGAAAAAGTTAATCAACACCGGAGTTTCCTTTCCACTTGTCATTGTGGTAAAAGTAAAACTAAATGCAGAAACTAATTCCACATGAAACCAAGCTAAAGAAGTAAACCAAGCTAATTCCACACTAAAACAGGAATCATAACTGAAACAAAAACAAATGCTCAGTCTAAAGATGGATAGAGATGAAAGAAATCAAAACCAGAAACCATAGTGAACTAGTCCAACACTAAGCACAGAAGTTGTCACTGTATTAATCGTTATTGCTATAAGGGTTTTGGGTTCAATGGTAAATACCTATTCTAAAAGACAAAGAATAACTTACTACATACTTGCTGATCCTGAAGTTTCTATCTCACATAGGACTAATGATTTCTTCTAAATAGATCATATCCTTCAAGTACCAGAAGCCGCAGCGTCTAAAAACAAACTTGCCAACATTATTGTTAGGTTAGAAGCTCCCTTGTTGATCTTCAAGAGCCATGAAAAATGTTGCAACTTTCACTATCCTTTTGGATTCACTGAGCATCATCAATCATCTTGGTGTCTGAATCTTCTTTCTCCTTGTGTTTGGACTCTATAGCAGCAGATGGAGACGAAGTAGTAATGTCCGAACAAGCAGGATCCTCAACCGTGGGATTTTCTGTGGCAGCAGATGGGGATGAAGCAGTATTGTCCGAAGAATCAACAGCAGGATCTTCAACCGTTGGATGTTCTTTCCCATTTACTACTTCTTGATGATCTGTTCCAGAATCATGTTCCATGTCAACAGAAGGGTTGGACTCAGAATCTACCGTATCCACCCTCTCGGCAACTTCCCCTTCTTTTTCAGAGACACTTACTGATGATGACAAAGATGACGATGATGATCCTTCTGAATGTGAGATGGAGATGCCGTTACACAGCGAGGACACATTTGGTCCCACCCCAGAACTCTCAACAGATCCATCTTGGCTAGATTCTGTGTTCAATGTATCTGTTTTCTTCTCATCTTGAACTTCTTCGGGTCTAAGACTTGACGGTCTAGTCTGAACCCTGCACCAACCAACATCAAATATTATAATCTGTTAAAGATAATTCTCCTAATACAAGATTTTTTGCTGTTGCACAAAAAGTGAAAAGGCTCTCTACCTGCTGTAGAGGAGCATGTATGCTCGTTGAGAAAGGACATCTTCTAGTTCAACTTTTTCCACCTGCGAGTATTTTGAGAGAGGATTAGAACATCTTGTAATAATAGGCAAACAAGAGTTGATAAGAGATGATTCTCACCTCAGAATCGTCTATTCTATACCAGTCTCCTCGCAAGTCCTTCACGTAGCAAATGTAGTGGCCGAAAAATGAGGCATTCAACATATCTAAATGGACAATCACAGCGTACAGATTGTACACATCGGATCCTTCTCCACCACCGCTCGTGTAAGGGCTGAGATCAAATGTCTCCGGAAAACCAATTCTTTTGTTCAGTTTACCAAACCTCCCACCCTGTACATAGTTTCTGAGTTATTAGACAACGCAAGAGTTCAACTGAGAGCCAAAATGAGAGGAACAGAGCTCAACAAACCTGGAATCTTTTTAAGGCGATTGTGAGAATATTAGGAGCGGAACGAATTGAAAGGCGCTTACATGCCTTCACATAGTCATTACATCTGAAAAAAGAGAGACTAAAACTTTCAGAAACACAAGATCAACCATGTCTCTCCGGTTTAAGAAGGGATATTAAAAGTACGGACCTATCACATTTGTAAAGGTTATCTCCCTGAAGCCACTCTTTAGCAGTGAACTGATCAAGACATTCCTCCAATGATACCGCATCCCCGTGGATCTCAACCGTTAAATCCATCATATTTTCGTACTGGTCAGAAACATTACTGCAAACAGTACACTTGACCTGCAAAAAGTTAATTAAAAAAACATTAGTATGGCTTTATTTGACACACTTTCTATATCTTTATTTCAATTAACCTGTGACTGAAGGAGACCGCCAAAAATGTGTTGAATAAGTGTTGTTTCTTGGGCACGAGGAGGCACCGCTTTCTCTCCACCGAACTCGTCGAGGCAAACAGATTGCATCATGTCAATTACAAACCTCATCAACTCATGAGCGTCTTCCTGTCTCCCATACCCAAGATTCCCACCAATGTTAGGCAACCGCGAGATAATGTTCATTGGCGAGAAAGGAAACCGGCTCATGTTTGCTCTTTCGAGGTGAGTTTCAAACTCACAGAAGAAGCACCAATCATTGCGCCTACCTGTTAAACACAAACACACAATTAAAGAGCTGTGAGGCATTTAAAAATCCCCCTCAGAATTTAAAGAAACTTACATTCTCTCTTGTGGCCTCTCTCAAGTAGGTACGCAACAAGAGGGCGTGTCCATGAAAGGCATTGCAGAACCACATTAGCAAAACAACTGAAAGAGGATTTTGACATTAAAAAAAAAACATAAGAAAAACAGACTGTAAACTATACAAAAAAAAAGAACAATTAGCTTTAACAAAAAAAAAAAACCTGTTTCCACAATTGGTGAGCCCACAAGGAGCCAATGTAGGTTTGTCCCAGTTGAAATAGTTAACAAAAGTCTCGTATGGGAAAAGAACCTGCTCAAGAATAATGCAAAAATCAGATACAAAACTATTACTAAGAGGGTCAAACATCAGATGAATAGAATAAGGCACATTACATCTCCAGGCTTGACGACAGCCTTGCTTTGGCTCAGCTTAGAAGTCAATGCAGCCTTAGACGCAGACCTACTCCCAAAGAGAGAAGCTTTGAAACCGAGATCATCCTTTCTCACAGGTGATGAGTCAGAGCTCTTAAACACCTTGCATTGTCGGTTATGCCCTGAGTTCCAGTCTGACTTTTGGCACTCCGCAGAGCTAGTAACAGTTAACACACAGAGAGAGAGAAGAGAAATAGGATTAAAAAAACAAATACGCACTAAACTTTCAGACAAAAGCAAGACTGTTCTGTAGAAACATAATAAAACAAACATTGATTGATCTAGAGGATTGCTAAATATCAAAACTTTCAGACAAAAGCAAGACTGTTCTGTAGAAACATAATAAAACAAACATTGATGATATGGCTAAAATATCGAAACTTTCAGACAAAAGCAAGACTGTTCTGAAATAAGTAATAACAAAAGAGTCAACATCAAAAATCCATCAAAAGAAAATCCCTAATCAAAAGAGGAGAAAAGTGATACCAGTATCGAACGGATTTGCAACGAGAGCACTTCTTGGTGGAGAGCTTCCCACAGACGGAGCATTCAGCAGCCGCGTCAGGAACCATGAAATCTCGGCGGTGGAAACCACCGGAGGCGCCGACCTCGAAGTACTTGGCCGCCGTTTGTTTGACGAAGAAGAGGAGACCGAGGGAGAGGAAGAGGAGAGTCAATACGAGCTGCGTGAAGAAATTGAGATCCCACGTTGATCCTACTTCATGCATCTAACCATCGATCTCGAAGCTTTCTTCTTCTTTCTCAGATTCGATTCGGAGAGGCCGAGAGAGAATCTCCTCTGCTTCGGTTTTATACTCTCTCTCTCTCTCTCTCTCTCTCTCTCTCTAGAAAATTGGGCCTCTTAAATCTTTGTTATTATGACATTTTTTTGGTATACATCTCGAGATTAACCTTTTTTTTCTTCTTTTTGTTACATTTCTTATTTTTCTTGGTTTTCTATTTTAATTTAATCTAGATTTACTTGACTTAGAAATATATATTATAAATATTAACTGCTATAAATTGAGTTTCATTGATAATTAGATACACAATTTTATCACCCAAGGTTTATAATCATTATCAAAATAAATATTTCTTTCTAAATTTAAAATAGAAATCATCTGTAATTATTTATGAAGTAAATTTAGCTTCTTGTCAAAATTCTATCACTGGAGATGATCTTTTATCAGTCTCCTTTTTCTTCGTATCGGTACATCAATTTCGTTTTTGACTATCATTAATTATTTTTTCGAACTATCAATAATCACTATCAAAATAATTTTGTCTTTCTAAATTTAAAAGAGAAATCATATGTAATTATTTATAAATAAAATTTAGCTTATTGTCAAAATTCTATCACCGGAGATGATCTTTTATCAATCTCCTTTTCCTTCCTATTGGTACATCAATTTCGTTTTTGACTATCATCAATTATTTTATTGAACAATAATTTTTCGATTCCAAGTGAAATATCTTTTCCTCCTTAAACATATCTATCTTTCCTTTCATTTTTGTATTTTATGTTTATCAGTTTCTCGTTGAGGTTACTTCCAGTTGTACTCAGTCTAGCCATTTGGGCCGTTAACTCCACCAGCTCGGATTATGTCTTACATGGCACCGCCTTGGAAGCTGGAAGAAACCACACCTACCACACTACATTTTTAGTGGGAATAAGGCCAAAACTTTGATTCCAAGGGCCTGTTTTGTGATTTGTCGCCACCTTTTACTTCATTGCCTTTAAGTGTTTCTTTATCTACCTCTATCTTCGGTTGTTTTTTTGAGATGTTGAGATTTCTTGAAATCAGAGTTTTCTCAACTAAAGTTAATTCAACACTCACAGATCCCACAGTGGGATCCTACAACAAACGTAAAAGTAACATCGATTCATTTCAATTCGTCTTGGGTATTTGCAAAAGCTCAAAAAAAAAGAACACACTCAGCCACATATTTCATTTGGTCTCTTGCTTCACCTTGGAGTAGAACTCAAGGACACAACTTTTGTCTCCTTCCCAAATCAGCTTCACAATGATGGATTCACCAATCTCCACACAGTTAGCTTTGAAGAACTCTTTCCAACCTCCTACCAATCTTATCCTATCACCACCACTCGTCTCAGACCGTAGAGACGTAGACCACTTCACACCGTTTTTATCCAACATAGCCATTTTAGTTTCCTTGTTGATGCCATGCAGCCTTGTGAAGTTTACCGGAATAAACTGCATCAAATATTCAAAAAAAAAAAAGATTCAAGACTGATAGAATGTAAAAAGACAAAGTTGATGAAACTGACCAGTCTGGAGTTTTTGACGTCCGAAATTTTGAGAGTTAATGTCAGAAATAGGTTTTGGCTTGGTGAAGATGTAGAGGCTTTCCATAAGGATCTAGGCTTTTTCTGAGATGGTGAAGATGTAGAGGCTTTCCATAACAGTCTAGGCTTCTTGTCTTGGTTGCTCTTTTCTTCGCTGTCCGGCTCTCTCTCATAAGCTTCTAAGCAATCTTCTTCTGCAGGCTTTGTGGAGGAGGGGGACTTGAGTAGAACCAGACTGTCTCCTCTTTTGATCAGTTTGAAAGTAAATAAACTGCCAGTTCTAAGTCCACTGGCATTACAGAAGCTTTTCCATCCTCCTGTGATATACATAGTTCCACATGAATCCTTTCGGCTCAAATTCAAAGTCCATGATCTACCCTTTTCATTCATTAGAACAATCTCTCCACATCTTGTCTCTAGACCATTTTCCCTCACAAAACGCTTTGGAAGAGTCTGGAAATTCATTACAACAGAACATGGTTTTGATCAAATTCAGACACTATAATAAGAGTTTTTAGTTCGAGTTAGGAGTACTAGAGTACCAGTCTGTTATCTCGGAGGCTTGAAGGCCTGACATTATTCACAAAACAAGAGGGATCTAGTGAAGAAGACTTTATATATCTTTTCTTATTCTTCTTCTTCACTTTCTTCTTGTTTTGAATCTTACCTGAAAAAAAGAAAGATCAAAAATAAAAATTCAATTTGTCATAATCAAAGCTGGTTCCGTATTGTAAACAACTCACTGAGATTGAGCTTGTTCTTGTTCAAACGCGATCCATACTGAATCTCACAGCAACTGGGTCCGAACATTGTAACGTGGAAAGCCATGTCTTTCTCTTGTCTGAAAATGACAATGTCACCAACTCGTAGATCGTGCGCGAGAGCGAACTCTTTCCAACCATCAGTGAGTTTCCGGCCATCTTCTATCTTCACTTTCCAGGTTATATCGTCCGATACGTCTGATCTCAGCTTCGCCGTAGTCATGTGCTCATTTTTTCTTCCTTCTACATGCTTGGAGCAGAAGGCTACAGGAATGGTCTGAAGCAACATGCATGCATATACAAAACCAGAACCATCTTTCTAAATTAGCTTCTCATAGAAAGACTTTTAAAAGAAAGAAGAGAGATTGAGTACCAAGTGGCTGTGGAAGCCGGGAAGAAGAGGCTGAAAGAAATGTTGATTCACCATGTTCTCCAAGTTTCTAGATCTCTTACCCTCTACCTCTAAATTTCATGGTGGAAAGTGTGTAAGAAACACAACATTTCACCAAGCTCAGAGTTGAGAGTTTTCTTTTGTAAATTTATTGCTGAGCTATTTGTTTTTATTGATTTCTGTATCTTCATTTAAGTGCTTGGGTTCAGCGGAAGACACGTGCACTCTACTAGTCTCCATGCGTTTCGATAAACTCAAAAGTGAGATTTGACTTCAGATATTAAGAGTGAGCTAAAGTAACTGAACAATCATGATCTGAAGTACTCTTTAACATTTTCTCTGTTTTTTTTTTTGGTTGAAACAGTAATAACACTTTGTTCATGTTATTTTTTTTTTTTGACTAAAAACTTTGTTCATGTTATCACTGAAGATCATGTGGAAGAATAGTTTCTGCTTATATTATGTTACTAACAAAGTCAAAACAAGAATATAAGCTATTGATCCGAGGGCATGACATAGTCGAGGACATTGCAGCTAAGTGTCCAGGACAGGAGTGATGGGCAATAAATAACATAACTGATCAGTCCTGACGGTTTGCAAACAAATGAAAATGTAATAAATTACGTGACAGTTGTTAGATTTTACTATCTGTTGACAAAATAAAAAGGTTTTATTGTCTATTAACTTTGGCATTTGTTTACTCACAGTCACTGATAATATTAGGTATATCATTAGTAAAAAATGTGCTCTGATTTACTACCATGGAGGATGAAGAGTTGTCACCACCTGGAACAACTTCTATATCTAATTAACATTTTGGTGACTATTTGTTAGTCTCCCTATAGAACAAAACTTGAATACATGAGTTGTTTTGTCTGGTTTCTTAATGAACTCCAAAGTGAAAGACTCTCCTAGCTTTACGCCATTAGCTTCACAAAACTCACCCCAACCATTTTCCAAAGCAACAGTTCCACCTCTTGACAATAGATATCCTGACAACTCCATTTTGTTTTCACCCAAAATAGTTATCTTCCCAAGTTTGTTGACGCCATTAGCCTCCAAGAGCTGACTAGGAATAATCTACCAAAAAAAAAATATTTGAACAAACACACATCTCATTACCAAATTAGAATTTCAAGACAGAAACTATATATAATTCATGTCTGATACAAGAGTTGCTTGACGAACTTACCAGTACACCGGCTTTGACATCTTCAGGTAATAGTGTTAATGTCACGAACCGGTCATGGATCTCTGAAGATGAACCACTCGTTTTAGGCTCTGTGACTTCCGTGGAAACCGACTCATTCTTCTTAGTTTCTGAACTGTTAGAACCTGTACGGAGAAACCTGATCATAGGAGTCCCATCTTCCCATATTGACTCCAACGTAACGGACTCGCCTGTCTTAAAGCCGTTTGCTTCAGCAAAAACTGTCCAGCCACTTCCCAGTTTCATTCTCCCGTCTCTTTCCTTCACAAGCTTTGTCGTCCACTTTGTATCATCTTTGCCCAACAGATATATCACTCCAGGCTTGTTCATGTTGCTTTCCATCACGAATTGCTTTGGAAGACGCTGGAAAAGTATTTCAAAGGAACAGTTAAAATATTGTATTATCTTAAATGTGATTGACTACTAAAAGAGTACAAGGAGTTAGAACGTACCATTCTATTACATGTGAGAAGGTCGGGTCTGATTTTTATTGTTACCAATGGGTTATGGCTTGATGGAGATGAATCCTTGCTGCTATTGTCTCCGTTGTTGCTAGGATCTATGTAAAGAGACTGTTTCTTGATATGTTTGAAATACTCTTGTTGCTCTTTGTCACTGGTGGATTCTGGACAGCACAAACTAAACGCAGGAGTTGTGTCTTCCCATATTAACTTGAGTGTGAATCCAGAAGCTAAGCCGTTTGATTTGACAAATTCTTTCCAACCTTTTCCCAAACTCATTATTCCTTTCTTGTCTCTTAGAAGGCTTGTGGGCCACTTCATACCATCTTTATCTAATAGACATATCTCTCCAGGCTTGTTTATGCCATTCTCCCTCAAGAATTGCTTTGGAAGACTCTGTAGATACAAAAAAAACAGAGGATTAATAGGAGACATGATACCAAATAGGTTGGTCTAGTGGTAAAGGAGTGTCTAGTAGGCACTCCGCCACTAGGATTCAAAACAAGAGAGACTATTTATAATGTTTGGGTTTCCGACAAAGAGGTGCAACCACCTATCGAAAAAATAAGAGACATTATCAAGAGTTGTTCATTTTTTCTTTTCTAAAACTTACCAAACGTTCAATTCTGAAACAATCAGGTGGAAGTGTAAATGTTAAGAATCTCTTGTGACATGGTGAGTATGATGAATATGGCACAGCTCTTCGTTTTGGATTACACTTCTTCTTATTTTCTGTCTGCATTAACGGCTCGTCTTCATCACTCTCCCATTCTGTGTCCTCTTCTTGAGAAGAGTCTCTTTGCATTGTACTACTGATAGATTCTGTAGGGCGGAAACTTAGCACAGTAGTTTCCCCGTTTCCGACAAGTTTAAACGTGAAGAAGCCTCCAGCTTCTTGGCCGTTTTCTTCACAGAAACTTCTCCAACCCCGGGTCATGTAAAAAGTATCGGACGATTCGTTGAACCTCATATCCAGTGTCCATGATTTTCCCTCTCCATCTAGTAAAACAATCTTGTGGGATTCTCTTGTAAGACCGTTTGAGCTTGTGAAGTGTTGCGGAAGATACTGCAAACACCACAAGAGTCAGATTAAGTGAGTGATGAAACTATATTAGTAAGATAAATGCACAATACCAGTGTATCTATGAGTAGATTGAAAGCTGTGACAGTGGCCACAAAACATGAGTTGTCTAACGAAGAAGAATCCGCTTCTGTTTCATTACTGTTAGTCTTCGCTCTCTTCTTCTTCTTCTTAGGAACATCATCATCATCTATTCTTGGGTGCGAATGCTTATTGTTGTTGCTTGGAATCTCACGGCAGTCCGTAACATGAAAGACCATATCTCCTTCGTATCTGACAAGGATGAGGTGGCCTGCTTGGAGACTGTGAGCTACGGCGAACTCTCTCCAGCCGTCACTGAGTATCGGACCAGCCATCTTCACTTGCCAGGTTCTGTCTGAGGAGCCAGATTTCAGGTGAGCCGTGTTATCCACGCTTCTTCCTTCTATATACTTGGAGAAGAAGTCTAAAGGAATTATCTATACAAGAAAACAATAGAAAAGAAAAAGAGATGATTAATGTCTATGACTAAGAAGCTGGTCGATAACAAAAAAAAAGGTAGAGAAGGAGAGAAGGTTACAACTTACAAGGTGAGTGTGGAAGCCACAGCCAGGAACTAGTGTGTGGAAGAACTGTGGGTGAAGAAGCGTTGATTTCGCCATTGTCTCGAAGAACTGGTGAACACAAGAAAAAAAATAACCTAGCAAAGATTTTTTTCGGTGACAATACTAACAAACACTTTTATAAGTTACAAAAGTATTTCCTTTTGTTTTTATCGTTAAATAAAAGGAAACAAAAGTATTTACAAAAGCAATTTTAACTGATTTTGGCGGTGGGACAAATTGGTATGGTATATAAACGAAAATATTATAAATTATCTGAGAATCCAAATTCATTTTATATATTTACAAATATTATTTATTTTTAGTTATATTTATTTTTTAAATAAATAGCAAAATATTTAAACCATATTTTATTTAAAAATGTCAAAAATTATCTGAAAATCTAAAATATCCAAAATTAACTGCAAATCAAAATATTCAGATATTTTTATCTAAATATCTGACATTATCCGAACTATTCTATAGTTTTACTTGAACTATTTAAATGATCTGATATTTATATGAGAATTATCCAAAACTATTCAAAAGCATGAAAAGTAATCAAACTCAATGCAAATTGTTTTGGGTACTTACAGTTTTCCATTTTTACTACCAAAACAAAACAAAGAACCAAAAGAACTGAACCAAAATCATTCCAAATCTCATAAACACTTAATAAATAGCCTAAATTTTTTTAGAAAAACAACTGAATCCCCCAAACACCCAAGTCTAGGCATAATAATAAGAATAGGAGGTTACTTTTTTGGCACTGTGTAGTCCTCAACTCTACTGATACTAACAGATGAATCAGCAACGATTGTAAAGTAAAAAAATCACGGCATTTCATGGAACACAAGAGCAATTCTATTGCACTGCAAAGATCGTGTCTCTTACACCAATAGTTTCAGTGTCAAAGATTGTACACTTAACATGTTTCTAACCAACTAATTTTTTTGTCTTTACTCTCCAGAGTTGGAACAGAACTTACACATGAGTTGTGTCATTAGCTTCGCAAATACATTCCAAAGTGAATGACTCTCCTGTCTTAACGCCATTAGCCTCACAAAAGTCCTTCCAACCACAACCAAGAGCCAGAAGTCCATCTTTTGACAGTAGAAATGCAAGCCACCTCGTTCCATTTTCACCCAACAGAGTTATCTTTCCAAGCTTGTAGATACCATTAGCCTTCATGAATTGACTTGGAAGAATCTACAAAAAAATATATATGGTTTAAAACACATCTTCTCACCATCAAAACATAAACCAACCCACCTTGGAATCAAGAGTAGTTTGATGAGAACTTACTAGTTGACAGGCTCTGACATCATCAGGTGTGAGTGTTAATGTCACAACTTGATTTTTGATTGCTGAAGATGAATCTCTCCTCTCCTCTATGGTCTGCTTCCCTTCCCTGGTCTTGTTTCCACTGCTGGGCTGCCTTGTATCACTTGTGGATTCTGTTCTAATCAAACTAAGCATAGGAGGAGTATTGTTTTTCCCGACTAACTCAAACGTAAAGGAGTCCCCAACCTTTAAGCCGTTGGCTAAAGCAAAATCTTTCCAGCCTTTCCCCAACCTCATTCTTCCACCTGAGCTTTCACGTCGCAGATTTGCCACCCACTTTGTGCCATCTTTGCCCAACAGAGTTATCAACCGAGGTTTATCCAAACCATGTTTCTTCATAAAACGCAGTGGAAGATGCTGGAAAACATTTGAACGGAAAACATAACCAACATTTATACTTAAACATTTGAAAAAGTTTATTGAATGAAACTCACCAGGCTTCCTTTTATGAAGCTCGCGTGCTCAATTGTTAAGGTCATTAAACGGCTTTTGATTGGTGGTGTAGTTGAATGCTCCACACAAGATTCTTTGTTGTTCCTGTTACTGGTTGATCCTGTGGAACATAGACTGAGCAAAGGTGTTTCTCTGTTTCCAACTAGCTTGAAAACAAAGAAACTTCCTGCTTTCTTTCCGTTTTCATCACAGAAGCTTCTCCAGCCTTGCCTTATGTAGAAAGTGTCAGATGATTTTTTGAACGCCAGATCCATTGCCCATGATCTTTCCCACCTGTCTCTTAAAACAATTTTGCGGCATTCTTTTTCAAGAAGATTTGAGCTTGTGAATTCTTTTGGAAGATCCTGCAAAAACAAAGTTTCAGCATTTCTTTTGACGCCAAGCTGTCCACTTATTTTTTAGTATCAGTCAGACAAGAAAGAACATTTATTTATTGTATGAAATAAGACCATGATTAACCCCAGTCTCTTAATTGGAGTCTTAGCTTCGGTTAAAGACGGTTCTTATTTTTTTTTACATTTTAACTAAGAAAAGTTAAAAACCGTCTCTTAAATAAGAGATATAAGAACTGTCTCTTAGCTGAAAAGTGTTAAAAAAAAAAACAAAAAAAATGTAAAATCATAAGTTAAAAACCCTGGCTAAAAGACAAAATCATGAGTTAAGAACCTCGGCTAAGAGACCGGGGTAAATCATGCCCTTAGTGAGAATGTGAGATTTGGTTTCCCTTCCAAAGTAAACCAAAGTTAAGTTTATGATAATGAATACAGTAACCTAAGATGCCTTATTAAATAGAACCAAAGCCACTAAGTTTCAATTATAGTTCAAGTAGTTTTATCCCAAACAGAACCGCAAGAGGATCTAAACTAAAGTGTGCCACTTTAAGTGAGTGATTAGAACCCAATATGCAAACAAAGGTATTAGTACCAGAGCATCTTTGTGTAGATTCGAAGCGGTGACAAGGGCCCAAAAACAAGAGTGGTCGGAAGAAATAGAAGAATCAACTTCTGTTTCTGGATTGTTCTTCTTCGTTTTCTTGTTTCTCTCAAGTTCTGTATCAGGTTAAAAAAAATCCAAACATTTTCAAAACCTCAATGGACAAAACTCCATAGAACAGAACTAAAGTTACCAGTGTTATCTGGATCATCTTCTTCTTCTTCTGTTCTTGGGTATTGATGCTTCTTTCTCATATTGTCACCTAGACCAGAAATGTCCCTTTTTTAAGTCACAGTTTCACATATATATAAAAAAAGCTTCAATCTTGAAGTTCTCTGTCACGAGAACATCCCAAACGAACAAAAGTCTCCAGATTTGACAACACATCGTATAAAGCAAACAAGACCAAACTTACCCGTCTCGTCCTGACCATTGTTTTTTTTTTTTTTTTTTTTGTAACTTGGCTTTCTTATATAAAATGCAAAAGAAATAAAAAACGTTTACAAGCTCAAAGCTAGTTTAGACGGGATAGCCCAGTTGTTGTTATCATGAAACAATGAAGAAGTGTAAGCCCATCACCAAGTTGAAGCCCATTTGGCTTAGATCAGTGTGAAATTGCGGAGCGTGCGAGAAACGGTGAATGATCAACGTCGAGATCTCCGATCATGCTGTTGATTGCCAAATCTGCATCAACTTGGAGCTTAGGGACGGATTAGTTGGTCTGAATGATGATATTCTGTTCGTAACTTGGGTGATGATGCTTTTGCCAATGGAGTCCGTTGAGCGAAATACCGAACGGTGAAGACGAGAGTTACGTTCTGTCCATATCGCATAGATCGCTGCTTGCCAGGCTATGACCACAAGGCGACGGTGTAGTTTCCCAGTCCTCAGGTTTATAAGCTGGACTATGATTTGGTCCCAGTCAGATAGCGTTTGGATGGAGCATCTACGAGAAAGGAGCGTCCAAATTGAGAACGAGAAACCGCAGTTGAAGAGTAGGTGGTCTCTTGATTCTGGCGCAATTGAGCAGAGTAGACACGCTGGATCAGTTTGCAGGCCCCAGCTCAGTATACGGTCTCTGGTAGGGCATCTGTCAAGAACAAATAACCAAGTCAAGAAGGAGTGATGAGGGATCGCACCTGTTGACCAGACAACAGTTTTCCAAGGTACTACAGGGAGTTCTCCTCTCAGCAAATGATAAACTTCCCCAGTTGAATACTTATTACTTATCCTTCCTTCCAGTTCCCATTCATAGTAATCTTTTCCTTCTTGCATTTGTAGAGTAGTGAGGAACATGTGTAATTCAAGCTCATTATCTGATCGAGCATGTGGCAAACGCCAAGCTCCATCTCTCCAAAGACTGGCTAGTGTTGCGTTTTTTGCAATGCCCAAACGAGAGCATCCTGTAGGGTTGAGGAAATGTTGCAGGTTTCCAAATGGGGACCAGTTCTCTATCCAAAATTTACAGGAACGACCATCTTGCACTCTGAGCTTTATCCAAGGATATACATCACTCCTGAGTTTGATTAGTTTGTTAGCTAGCCAAGAGTGCTTCCTGCTAGGTTTTATGGTCCAATAATTACTGATATCACCTTGTAGAATTTCATCCCGAAACCATGCCACCCACACTGATCCCGCTCTGAAGAAAAGCATCCAAACCAGCTTAAGACAGGTTGCTTTGTTCCAAGTTAGTAAGTCAATGATCCCTAAACCTCCATGCTCCTTCTTACGAGTTACACTTTCCCAAGAAACTCTAGCACTATTGTGACCTTCTATGTTGCCTTTCCACAGGAACATGCTACATAAGGAGTTGATTCTTTTGATGCAGGCCTTTGGCAAGACAAACGATGAGCACCGGAAGTTGGTGATTCCCGCAATCACCGTTTTTATCAACAGAAGTCTACCAGCAAAAGAGAGTGTCTTTACTGTCCAAGAGTTAAATCTTGACTTCACTTGTTGGATAAGCCTTTCACAGTGAGAGATATTTAGCTTTGTCGTGCAGAGAGGCACCCCTAGATAGCGAACCGGCAATGTACCATGGATCATTCCTGTGGAAGCCTGAATTGAGTCTATTTCTGCATCTGTCAGTCCGGAAGAGAAGAAACTCGTCCTGACCATTGTTGCAGCTTGGAGACGGTAAGTCTCGAGTCTGACGGCAACCAACAGGTTCTAAATCAGACAAATCTAAAACCATCTTCTCAAGCCTCAAATGTCTTCACTTTCCACGGTGGGTCCGAATCTTTTGCTCCAAGCTTCTTTCTTCAGGAAGCTTCGAGAAGAAATAGGTGAGGAGTCGGCAATGTCGAAGCACAATTGAGCCAAAAACCCTAGAGCGGAAGAGAAAGAGTTTTCTTTTTCAGGACAGAGGACCTTTTGTTCTTCTCAGGAACCAAATGTTACTCTTTTTAGAAATTTCGAAATCTAGGCGCGTAGACTATATACAATGAACATTGTCATTTGATGGTTCATGTGTTGTATTGTATTGTTGTTAACTTGTCATTGGGGACTTTGATCGGACAAACTCAAATAGTTTTTTTATAATTCCAATAGAAGTTATTGGGTTGGGCTGGAAGTGTCATTTGGTTTGGTCTGAGCTCTAATTGCTCTTCTTCTTCTTTTTTCTTTTCCTTTTTGTTCAATTGTAACTTGCATTAAAAACTTAAAGTCGATTTGAAGCCCAAAAGACTTGTTTTGCAACATGATCGGCCCTAACATTTATCGGAAATTGAAAACGATAGACTTAAAGGAGGAAGATAGAAAGTAGATATCATTAAGTGCACCATAGATCTCGAGATTCATCTTTCTCTTGTTGATCAATTTGATAAGCGTATGTGAATCTGAGAAGCAGTGCCGTCCCTGCCATAAGGCAGATAAAGCTTGTGCTTTAGGCCACATATTAATCACTGTTTCCAAGGCCACATTACAATAAAATGATTGTAGTTCAATGTGTAATGCAACATCTTTTTTCTTTTTCTTTATTTCAGTGATGTGTTTTGTTTTGGACTTACGTTCCAATTTTTGCTATTACAATATTATCTTTTTCATTCGATTATTTTTTTTTTTTTTAACTCAACATCAACTTATCATTAGCCAAATGTTTTGATACAAACAATTGTGACCACAATGCCTCAAGAGGCTTTAACCACAATGTGATATATGGAAGTAGATGTAGCATCATCTAAGATCACTTATTTGGATCCTACATTGCCTCATCTAACTACCTATCACTTTGACCACCATGAAAACAAATTCACTTTACCAAAATGGTGAAAATGAACTGTCCCTTAAACCACTAATTACACGAGCATTGACTAAAACTGAAAACTAGACTTAACAGATGAATTCCAAACTAAGACCTTGCTGGAGATCACCACTTAATTGACATTCAGAACTTGGATCATACCAACTCAACGCCAAGGCGCATACTTCACCCTCAAGTCCCGTCCAGATATCAGTCGTACTCCAGCCTTATTATATGGATTCCAAGCCAAAAGAACCACATAATGAGAAGATACCTTAGTTGCAGATTTCTTTTCAAACACAGAAACGGGTTCCCCACCAAACTGGTGCGTAAACTGCCACACAAGACCTTCCATCACGAGTTCCTAGTCTTGACTCCAAAACCGAGCCGCCGGAACAGAGCTAAACAACATCTCCAAGAGCATGAGTTTCAGTTCTTCCGGAATGAAGAAAAGACGGGTTCAGATGTCGAATCCAACCGGAGCTCATCCACTAACGCCTGCGAAAGAACACTGAAGCTCGGAGGAGAGCGACGACGGCACAGATTAGACATCTACGGAGGTACACGGAGCGACAAGGGGAAAATAGCTCCATCCAAAATCCAACCCTAAAAGCCGACCTCCGATAACGACACCTTCCTAACTCAACTCGCTGTGACTCCAGAAACTCGGAAACCGCACTACACGGCCAGATCTGAGATCTGAAGAGCCGAAGAAGCCAGAGTTCACACGCATCTCGCTGAGGGGAAGGGACGTTAACGAAGGCAAAAGGAAAAGGAGAAAAAAGAAGGTAAAGGGTGACTCTCCGGCGACGACACAGCGACAACGCCGCCGGAGAAACGCGGCGGACTAGGGTTTCTACTGACTCTCTCTCTCTCTCTCTTTATCGTGTATAAACTTGTATTATTCTTTCATTCGATTATTTAGATGTTTATCACAATAAATTTCCATCTTTTATATATAATTTTGACTGTTTTATAGTTAAAAAAACATATTTTATCCATTATTTTTATAAGACTGAGATGGAGTCGGTTCTGTGAGGGAGGGCAAAAGTTATGGCGGCTCGAACTGCCAAAGTTTCTGCCATTAGAGACGATGAAACCGAAGTCACTGTCGCTGCATGTTGAGATGAAGAGATCAGATCATCAATGATCCAACCAAGCCCTGCGTACCCGTAGTAGAGTTCCACGCAGCGTCAGTGAAGATCGAGCATATATTGGGGTTTCTGAGGTTTGGTTCGAGTCTGATCAAAGGTATCAGCGGTTTCGGATTTGAAGAGGGTTGAGCCATCATCCAGTCTCTAGCGACGGAGATAGCTTTCTGCAATGTCTCTTCTAGGGAAATGTTCCTTTTTATAAAAATGAGATTGTTTCTCGATCACCAGAGAGACCAAACAATCCAGGCCGAGAATGTTTCTGCTTAGATCCCCACTGGTGGTAAGGAAGGTACTTTACGAACCTTCTTCCATCCCTCTTGGAAGTATCATGAACGTGAGAGGGTTTACATTGGTTGCTAATGGGGCTAGATTCCAAACGTTTGCTGCATAGGGGCAATGGAACAGTAAATGGTTTACCGACTCCACTGCATTGCATCTGGCACAAAGAGCCGTGACTGATATGTTCTGAATTACAAATTGGTCTTCTACTGGTAGCGCGCCTTGTAGGGATTTCTAAATAAAAATTTTAATTTTCTCTGATGTTTTTATATTCCAGACACTAGGGAACCATTCAGGAGCAGCGACTTGGGCTGAGGGGAGCAGCTCGTCTTTTTCTTATGTGATTGTCAGGTAACCTGATCGAGTAGAGTATTCTCCCGAAGAGTTCTTTAGCCAAACCAAGGCGTCCTCAGCTCTTAGACTGTTAGGCTTTATCTTTAGAATTTGCTCTTTATGGAAAGGTAAACTAAGTTCTATATTTTCCATGTCCCAATCAGAGGTGACAGATTGGATGAGGTCCGAGACCTTGAGTCGTTGTAGACTCTCTGGAGCTGGGACATAGAGCTTCAGTTGTTCGCAATGAGATAATACGGGTCCTCCCATAATAGCATAATACACAAGTTTAGCAATATAAAGTTCATATTGTAAGTGGAGCAAATGTTCAAAACAAAAAAGTAGTAGCAATACAAACTGATGTAGATTACAAAAGGGTTCATTATAAAAAGAGAAATGCCCTAAGATAACAATTAAAAAAAAACTTTTTATCATAAAAATAGTTTTTAATAGTCAAAAAGACTAATAATATAAAAAATATTTGTACCACAAGATTAACTAATTTAGATTTATGGTTTAAATGTGTGGAGTACATTTAGGGTTTAGAAATTAAAATTTAAAATCAATTTTTCCACTATTAAAACTTTTGTTTGAATAGTCTCATGGGTACTATGTTAATCTGAGCACTAAGTAGCCCTGATAATCTCATGGGTACTATATTAATCCTAGGTGTGTGATTGTGGTCTAAACCTCTAGTAAGGTTAATGATCCTGTAACCAAGATTGGGATAATATAAATTATTGTTGAACCAAAAAAAGAAACTAAAAATCCATTGAAGTTCCTTTCAACAGCGATTCTTGACAACATGTCAAAAAGACTTTCTTGATTTGGTTCTCAACATTTGTAACAGAACTTAAGAACCGGAACTGTGTCTTCCCAAACCAACTCCAAGACAAAAGACTCGCCCATCCTAACGCCGTTGACTTCGCAGAAGCCTTTGCAACCCTTTCCTAATTTCATTTCTCCTCTTTTCTTCTTATTCATGAGTAGTGAAGTCGACCATGTTGTACCGTACCTGTCAATCATCTTTATCTTCTCTGCTTTTTTTATTCCATTCCCCTTCGTGAATTCCAACGGAAGATTCTGTAGATTTTGTTCTTTAGATTTCATTCCATAGCAAGTGAAAAAAAATAAAAGAAAAACACACAAGAGTTTTGTCGTGGAACTTACAAGTTTACTAGTTGTAAGTGTTAATGTTACAAATCGGTTTTCGGTTGTTGAGATATTTTCTTCTTTGATGGTAATTTCATTAGCTTCTAACCATTTTCCTTTCCTAATAGCTTCTTGCCTTGAGTCATCACGGTTAGTTTCTACACCAAGAAACTCTCTTTCCGTAGCTTCTAAACCTTGTCTTGTGTCTTCGCTAGGCTCTACAGAAAAACAAAAACCAACTTCTGTATGGTTTTGTGTTTCTAGAAAGAACAAAAGAGAGGACAAACTTACCAAGCTTGTGCAGAATCAAAGGGAACTTACCAAGTTTGGGCAGATTCAAAGGGAACAACTTAAGGACAGGTGTTTCAACGTTTCGGATTAATTTGAAATTGAACATGTCTCCTGGCTTCTTCCCATTAGCTGCGCAAAAGCTTCTCCAGCCGCTTCTTATAAGAAACCGGCCTGAGTATGGCTCGTGTCTCAAGTCTATCGTCCATGATTCTCCCTTTTCGTTCATTAAATCAATCTTAAATTTACTTTTTAGACCATTCGACGCTGCGAACGTTTTTGGAAGATACTACAAAATGTTGCAATAAGTTTAGTTACAGCTTTAGAAACACACCTCACTCAAATCAAGATTAGTGTATATGATAAGTAAGAAATATTATGAAAGTAACATAACCATTGTATCGCGCCTTATGTTTGAAGCCGTGACAATGGCCACGAAAGAAGAATCTGCTTCTATTTCTTGATGCTTCTTTTTTGGAACTTTCTCTGTATCAGTTGTAAAATCTCATTTGCAGTATTTTGAAGAGATTAAAAAATATAAAACTCAGATAAACCTAAAACTAGGATTAACCACATCCTTATCGCCCTACAAGTGTGATGATGCATAATAAACAGGTCCGGCTTATAGCAAGTGCAGGAAGTGCATTTGCACCGTGTCCAAATTTTTTTTGCAAATTTTTAGTTAAAATTTAGACTTTTCTCAGAAACATTAAAGTCCTTAACAAAACTATTATAATTGTTTTTATAAAAGTTGAACTTGCATAGGTCCATAAAGACAATGGAACGGGCCTCTGATAATAAATTAA
Source organism: Brassica rapa (assembly GCF_000309985.2). Lineage (NCBI taxonomy): Eukaryota > Viridiplantae > Streptophyta > Magnoliopsida > Brassicales > Brassicaceae > Brassica > Brassica rapa. Next base: position 38,833,533 of record NC_024803.2, on the reverse strand, counting down.
CAAAGGTATAGGAAAATCAACTTACCAGGGTTATGCAGATCTTCGTTGTTCCACGGTAACAATTTGAGCACAGGTGTTGTTTCATTTTGGACCATTTTAAATGTGAACATGTCTTCAGGTTTCTTCCCGTTAGCAACACAGAAACTTCTCCAGCCATTGCTCATGTAAAACCGGCCTAAATATGAATCTTGTCTCAAGTTTAACTTCCATGATTCTCGTTCTTCATTCACTAAAACAATCTCAAATTTCTTCATCAGACAATTTACCACTGCAAAGGCTTTCGGAAGATACTGCAATAATACAGCCACAAGTTTTAATATACGTCAAAAGTTAAAACAACTCTCACTTAAAATCTCAAAATTACTTTATATATTAAGGAGTAATAAGGAAGTAAAATAACCACTGTATCACGCCTTAGATTTGATGGCGTGACTGTAATAACAAAACAAGATTGGTCTTTTGAAAAATCTATTTCTGTCTTTGGTCTCTTCTTCTTTCTTGAAATCTCCTCCATAGCATCACAAAGCTCCCCTGTTGAGAAGTAAATGGACTCAATCTAAATATGGCAATAAAACCGAATATAAAACTGAAGTTTACCACTTTTGTCCTCTTCTTGGCTATCTTCTCCATATTGAATCTCACAACAACTTGGTCCTAAAGCTGTGACATGGAACGCTAACTCTCCTTCGTGTCTGAAAACAACAATGTCACCAACTCGGAGATCATGAGCGACGGCGAAATATTCCCAACCGTCAGAGAATCTCCGGCCGTCAAGCTTCACGTTCCAGGTCGTCTCGGATGTGTCTGATCTCAGCTTTGCCGTTTTGCCTTTGTTACGTTTATCTAAGTGCTTCAAAAAGAATGCCACAGGAATGTCCTGAAACACCACGCACGAGAGTTAGAAACAGAACCATTTTGGTCAGATAGGGATAGGGAAACAGAGAGTATACGAGGTGCTTAGTGAAACCGGGAAGAAGAGGTTGGAAAAAATGTGGGTTAGTTGGAGAACAGAGAGCCATTACTTAAAAAACTTGTTGAATGAGTTTTTCTTCTTCTCAGAATAAAAAAAACTTGGTGTTTCTGAACTAATTAATAATAACAAAAAGTCAAGAACTCGCTTCTTTTCTTTACATCAGCTTTTCCAAAATGTCATTGTTTTCGAGAAATGTAAGCTGACTAAAACAGTATTGGGACTGAACTATAAAGACTTTGATTGGTGGTGAAGATATTCCATCAAATATCCCCCAAAAGTATATTCAATAAACACGATGAAATTTATTTTTGTATATTCAAAATCTTGAGAACACATTCTTAAAAAAAAAAAAAAAGCGTTTAGATGTACTCATTTCTGTTAATATAAGTTATTTGGATAAAAATTCAAACTATCTTAATTTGGAAATTTGTAGCCAATATTAACAGCACTTGAAGTGTTCAAGATATTGAATCATATATATTTTTGTTTGTTAATGCATACCAGGCTATCAGCATATGTAATTTCTTTTACCAAAACAAAAAAATGTTGTTTTATAATTTGAAGCAAAATTTATTGATTTTAGATTTCAATCTATTTTTTTATTGTTTAAATGTAATTAGGTGTATTGATAATAATGTTTCTATTTAGTAAATATAAAAAAAACCTAATATTTTCTTAATTTTGTGTGTATAGGTCTAAAATAACAATTAAAATAAAATGGAAGAGGTATAGGTAATTTATCTTGAAACATTATTTTTCTTGAACAAAAAACATTGTTTTGTTCAACCTGTTTATCTTGAAACTACAAACAAGAATCACCAGAAAAAGTAGTATATTTGTACACTTGTGGCAGTATCACGAGCATATAGGAAAAAGAAACAACTCAATGAATCATTTGTCAAAAGCACAAAATGCCAAATAAACGAGCAATTTCCCTCCAATTCTTTGGAATCAACACAATAATAAGGCTAGGTTCTCTCTAGCAGTTGACACCTAAGCATTTTAGAATCATGTGAGACTGACATGTCATTAACCGAAAAAACTTCAAAGACCAATGAAAACATTTCCCTTCTCCACATCAGTTACCTTTCTTCTTCGTTTATCATCGTTGATTTTTGATATTGGACTTCGGAGGTTTCGATGATAGCTATGTAAAGCTTAATCCAAGTCCTTTAGTTTATCTACCACTTCTCCACTAAAGCTCTCTAGCCGTAGGCATAATTCTTCGCTGTCTGCCTCTTTGTGAGGTTTCGACTACAGTCTGCGACAAAGCCGAGTCTCAGATGTGATCTGGTGGTGTCCATGGATGGTGTTGATTTGATAGAGGAGGAGTATCAACTCCTGATCCAAGAGAGATTTCATATACGGCTCTGATCATCTTGCGTAGATTTTGCCTCAAAGTGAAACTGCAGATACATTATCTTTATTTATTAACTTCTGTGTTTAAAGAAATTAGGTTTTTTTTTGGAATTGATCTTTGCTACTGCTTGCATTATATTTGATTATGACTCAGCTTCCTCTTGAATTAGATAAAGAGTGACTAGCTTGACGGTTTTTCAGAGATTTTTCCCAAAAAAGTTGTCTTTTGACAAAACGTCTGACTTTCTTCAACAGATTCAAACAAAGAGTTGAGTTTTCTTTTGGTATTTGATGAGTCAATTCTAAGTTTGATTCAGTGGAATAGTTATTGGCGTTGTTTAGGCTTTGTTGCAGCTCATGTAGCTTATTGTAAGTTTATATTTTTTTGTTGAGAGGTTTGAAAGGATGACACACAGTGGTAAAGATGAAACTATAGCATCTCAATGTGCCAGTGCTATGGTTGAGATCAATATAATGACGTATAAGATCAGTTGAACCCATGTTCTATCTTCATTGCTGCATACATGTATGTTGACAGTCTAGATATGTTTGTTCCTTTTCCATGCAATATAAGTATGGTGACCGAATTGAGACGGCTAAGATATGCTTTTTTATTTTTTTTTATTTTGCAGATATCTAGATCCATAAGAGATGTATCTTAAGAATGCGGAGTTCAACAGGAAACTATTGACACAAAGTATAAACTCCGTGAGACGATGAAAAGACCAATCTTGAGTAAGAACCGTCGATAACACAGCATGAGCTCCAACCACAAGATCAGTTTCTCATATTTGCTTCAGACAGACTATGGGAACAGCTGACCTACCAAGAAGTTGTTGACATCGTTCAGAACCATTCACGGAACGTGTGCATTAGACCCCATTTTCCTCAAGAAAAAAAAACTTATTAGAGAACCAAATATTGAGTCTGACATATGCTGTGAATGACCAACACAAGGGACAGATGTAGACTGGTGAAGATGGCCCTGCAAGCTGCAGCAAAAAAAAAAGAGAAAAATGATATCTACTGATGTGAAGAAGATAGAGAGAGGCATGAGAAGGCATTTCCATGATGACATCATTGTGGTAGTCATCTTCTTTGGTACCAATGTAGTGAGCTCTGCCAAAGGACCCTCTCTTTCTGTGGTAGTCACTGTAGCAGTCATCTTCCTTGATACTTCCTCCCTCTTTTTAGATTCCCATCTTTTGTAGCTAAGTATATGCAATATGTCACTCTTTGTAGGTATAAGAATGATATAATTGTAACGTGAAAGCCACATACTACTGACTTATGGAACTCAATTCCAGTGTAGGTCCTGTTACAATTGCTCATCAAATTGCTGAAAAGACCATAGTATCTATTATCTATTTTGTAATATAGGAAACAAATGGATGGGAAGGTGCTGCAGCAGTCATTATATGTTTTAGCTCTTCTGGAAGAGCAGTCAGCTCCGTATTATTGTTTGCTTGATAAAGTATGTTTCCCTCATGATATCTTTACGTTTTGAAACCACAGTCATGTCAGTTTTTTAAAAGATTGGTGATTTTAAAATAGACATAATACATAGCATAGAAAAGAAATACATAAATATTAATAAAAAGTGTTGCATTATGTATTTAATGAGACTGTGCCTATCGAAATATACATAAAATTCATATAACCAATGAAACATAATACACCCTCTGTTTTTAAATAATGCATGTTTTAAATTTTTTACAAATATTAAGAAAAAAATAATATCCAACTATCAATGTATTAATTTTTAAAATTATACCAATTTTCCATAAAATTTAAACCAATAGCAATTCAATAAATTTAAAATTGTTAATTAATATTTTTTGAAGTTTACAATTCATTATCAAAATACATAGAAAATATAAAAATTAAATCTTTAAGAAATAAATAAAAAGTGCTAGCATATCCATTATTTAGAAATGGAAGGAGTATGTAAATATGACCATTTCATTTCATGTATTTTCTTTTTGTAAATCTTCCAGTGATCACTCTATTTCACTATAAAGCTAAGTCAATGTTTTTTTTTAACGCTGATTTATTACGATCTTACAATTATGATATAAGAAAGATTACTTAGACGATTCGACAACCGACAATACTACATACCTTATGAAGACCTACGCCTAGCTAAGTCAATGTTTTATTCACAGAATTATTGTTTACCATTCCCAAAACGTGTTTGTAGAATAAAGTTAGGAAGATGACTAGATTCTTTGAATTGTGGAATCCGATGACACATAAAACTTGAAGAAACATAAATTAAAATAACCATTCAAGACAAATTAATATTCCTTTTGTTTCATAATAAATGTCATTTTAATTTTTTTTTGTTACGCAAAAATATCATTTTAGAATTCCAATGCAAATTATACTTACTTTCAGGTGAAAATTAATTGTAAATTACATTAATTTTATAAATAATTTTATTTATCTCAAATATTATTGGTGATAGAAAATATTTACTGCTAATATTATAAAATTGTATATCAAATTTTTAAATAAGTTTTCTACGACTTAATTTAATATATCTTAACCAAAATAAATAATTGAAAATATATCTAAGATTATAATTTAAATATTTTTATATATATTTTAATATAATTTTAAATAAATGAAAGTTGTTTACTTTTTGATTTTTCCGAAAATCAAATATGGAAATTAAATCAAATAAATGAAAATCGATTTTTATTTTTATTTTTGACAAGAAAAATCGCTGAAACATGTTTTGGAAAAATAAAAAGAATCTAAGAAAACGCTAGAATTTTTAAATGACTAAAAATATCTCTAAATAAGTTACTAAAATACAGTATGAACTCATCATAATCTTCTTAAATTTATATAGAAACAGTAAAATTTTAAGAATCTAAAAACAAAAATAACACTAACTTGGAAAAGAGTGGACATGTTTTCTAAAACCTGTTCTTATGTACTTACATAAAAATTGATAAATCGTATGACCTTTTATTTATCAAAGATAATTATTGTTTCATTAGTATTATATTGTATATTGAAAATGTGAAATTCAGTAATTAATTTGCCATTTACTTCGAACCAAATTTGTGAAGTTGAAGACAAACCATTTTTTTTCTAATTTTCCAATCAACTGTCTCACGGTAAATGTCAAAAAGAGTACGAATAATACATAAAATTTATTCGTGTTATGATAATCCGCGGCGTAGCGCGGATTTTGACCTAGTATTTTAAAAAGTTTAAAACAGAAGAATAAATTTTTAGCTTTTAATGGAAAAAGGTTTTCAATTTTTTGTGCGGAATCTATTTTTACAAAAAGCAGAATTTAGTTTATTTTTTCTGGAAATAATGTTAATATTTATTACCAGTTTTTAATTTTTTACAAAAAAATAGAGATGACAAAGAATAGAATAACAAAATAAAACTAAACACAGATTCATATATAGCTAAACATGGACTAATTAACCAACATAACAACTAACAAACAAAGAAAACATCAAAATCAAAACACACTTGTCTCATAATCGAGCCTACAGTAAAAGCGAGAACTAAATCCGGTAGATTTTAGCATGCCCGATGATCAGTTCTTAAGAATTGGACTCATCAAAACAGCTCGCACCGACTTCTTTAGCCGCAACATTCACTTACAGACAACAACACCCCGAGAACAAACACCCAAGTGTACAAAGAAGAGTTTTATTTGGAAAAAAAAACACCCGATATGAAAGAATTTATAGTTACAACAGAAAAAAATTATGTTTCATGAACAAACTTTTTTATGCTTTTGTGAAAAACAAAATATTCAGTTTTTGGTGGAAAATAAGATTTTGCTATTTTAGAATGAAAACAAAGTTTTATATTATGTTTTCTACAAAAACCAAAGCTATTATATTGAAAGTTTAAAATGCAATTTTCTGTTTTTTTTTCTATTTTTGGTATTTGGTAATTAATATTGATTAATGTGTTTTTTTGTAATAGTATAATTAATTTAGCCTATGGGATTCTATAAAACCAATGTTGACAAAAAGAAGCAACCACCGACCTATTAAAAAATCTCCCAACCCAACATAATTTTGAAGGTTATGGCTATTAAACATGTGTTAATGGGCTTGTACCCATAATAACCCATTGTCGATTTTATTTGCACTTGTGAATGAAAGAAAAAAAAGGAGAAGCGACGTCAACAACATCGTCTTAATCAGCAGCAAACACGTCAGAACCTTCCACCAAAAAGAAGCCATCGATGATACCAGACTGGTCTCTTCTACCTGGAGAGCTTCTTGACGTCATCCCCAAGAATCTAGACAACTGTTTCGACGTCCTTCATGCTCGCTCTGTCTGCACCTCGTGGCGATCATCGTTCCCCTTTCCCAATCGTCTATTAACACGCCCGACTTACTCTCTCCCTTAACGGTGACATTTTCGCTATTGATCCTTATTCAAGTAAATTTGACTCCTATGATGCCCCCGGAGCTTGTCAACTGAGGTTCAAATAATTATTTGGTTCCCTCTGGTGATGATGAACTTTTCCTGGTTCAGCAAATCATCCCTCGTGGTACTGGTGTATTAAAACTTTAGTCGGTTAACATTGAGAGTGAGTAGGTTAGATGAGGAGGCTGGTAAATGGGCCGAGGTCAGCGAGTTGGGAGACCGTGTTTTGTTTATTGGACACTTTGGTAATGTCTCCTGCTCGGCTAGGAGCTTCCTGATGGATGTGGGCGTGAGTGGGAACTCAGTTGTGTTCACCAATGAGCCTGTCTATGTAACACACGCCTACAAATATGGAATACATACAGGAAGACCGGAAGAAAATTTCAATTGTTTTAGAGATCTTAAGAAATAACCCTGTGACGATCTTCAGCACATCTCCAGTGGTGGCTCTCCGGATTAAACGCTAAGATATACATCATACTTTGGATACTTGAGACCTTATGTTGGTTTTGTTTTCTCGGATCACAACAACCTTTTCGTTATAGATTTTGTGTTCTGTTAGTGTTACCCATTATTGTCGAGAGTGTACCTCGTCCTCGTGTCATGGTGATATACTAAACACTAGTTTTTAACTTTTAATGTGCTTTGCTATCATCTACCCATGTGCTTGTCAACCCCACACACCCTTGTTACAATTTAAAACAGAGTCATTTTTTTATGGAAATGGTTGTGTCATGGACTCTCAAAGTCGTGTCTGGCTGTGTTCATGTGTTCCACCAAACTTCTCCAAGTTTGCCTGGCTATATTTATAATTTGTATTTATTCATTTGAAATTATTTTTAAAAAATACTTGCTTGTGGATATTCTTTTTAAGTCGGCTAGGGAATGTTTTTGCGATTGTTGCGTTTTCGCAGCTTACCACCAAGACCCCAAATTTTAGAATTGCCTTAGGCCTAGGGGTGTTCAATCCGGATATCGGTTCGGTTTCGGTTCGATTTTTTTTCGGTTTTCGGTATTTCGGTTAGTAAAATATAACTACCATTCTAAATCCATATTTACTTCGGTTCGGTTCGGTTTATATACCGTCGGTTTTCGGTTTATTCGGTTTTATACCAAAAACATAATTATTTTGTTTGAGATCATATTATATGAATTTTAGAGTCATATTGTCAACACAGTCATTTATTTAAAATATATTACATGTTCAAATAAATGAACAAAAAAGTAAAAATGCTTCTACCATCAAATAAAATAATCAAATCTATAACTAAAATAAAACCTTGAAATTTTGAAAATAAAAATATGAAACAAAACAGAAACATGAAATAAAAATTTTTCCACTCTTCCATATTTAGTGTTCATTAAAGTCATGTTTTTTTAATTAAAAATTTTCCATTAATTATTGTCCATCAAATTTATAATCTTCATATTAATTTAGTGATGACTAAAATAATTCAAAAAGATCAAAAAAAACTTAGAAAATAAGATGTCTGAATTGCGATGTATTGTTATTTAGTTATAGTTCAAGTGTTTTACAAATTAAGGTTTTTATTACTATAAAATTATGGTAGTAGTTATTAACACAAATTTAACTTATGTAACAAATAGATTTTCATGTATTGTTATAAAATAGATACATATTTGCATGTTTCTACTTTTAATCGGTTTTGTTCGGTTTATTCGGTTTAATCGGTTATATACCAAACCATATCCAAATCCTACGGTTTTTATAAAATTATATCTATTCGGTTTATATGATATATACCAAAACCAAACCATATTATCTATTTCAGTTCGGTTCGGTTCAGTACGGTTCGGTTTTACCATATTGAACAGCCCTACTTAGGCCCCATATAGTCTAAGCACAGCACTGTCACCGCATAAACAGAAGAGAACATATAGACCACATCAACGCACCAATAAAGAAAATGGACAAATGAAGAAGAAATGCACAAAGGGAGTCTGTTCGAACTTTAACCCACAATTCCCATTTCCTCTTAGTCCTTTCTCAATCATTTCTGTCTCTCTTATTATTGTGCAAACATTGTCATTTACCACCAAGGCAATGTGCTCTTTCACTGTTCCTTAAACTAAATCATTAAAGATTTTCGGTTATATAAAGTGAAAATACTTTAATTTTTTACTAATTATTTTGAAGGTCTAAGGGCATTATTAAAAGTGAGAAACTATATGAGTTTTAAGAAAATTAAAATATTTAAATTATAAAATTAAATTTTATTTAAAAATTAACTATTAGTTGAGTGACATGTAGAATTTTAGGATTTAACCAGTATTCGAAAAAAATTCAGATGAAAATCTTTTTAAATCTCTCTTACTTTTAATTATTTTTCTATATTCGTTTTTGAGATATTTCGTAAGAAATTATTCGTAAATTTCTCCAACACTAAACAGTAAACATTTTAAGCATCTTTAGGACTAATTACAAAATTCGTAATATCATTTAAATTTTGTGACTAGTTACAAAATATTGTGTTTTTTATTGGTTAAATTAGTGTTATTTAATGATATTTTTATGTAACCAAGGTAAATTGCAATTTTTTTTTAAAACCACTTATATTGATACAGAGGGAGTACAAATTAACAGAGTTTATGGTAAATGATTTGTTGAAAACTGAAAGTGTTTTCTGCACCTCTCATGATTAAGTGAATCAAATAAAAATCCAGTTACAACCTTTGTAGACCTTAAAAAGACTTTAATAGATGAACCCGGAAAACTACACTATAAATTTAAAATTTTGAACGTTTGATCTATAAATATACCATTGAACTAAGAAAATAAGAGCATAATTTTTGCATTAGGTTTGATGGTTTACCATTTATCTATAAGTGTTTACCATTGAACTAAGAAAATAAGAGCATAAATTTTTACATTAGGTTTGCTGGTTTTTTTTGAACTATCTAATTTCGCTCAATAGAAAAAAATCGGCAATTTTTAACTAAATTTATGTCTTATTAGAACAAGTGAAAATAAACATTTTCTTTTTTTTTTGTCTGGTTAATTATGTTATTACAATTATGAAAAATATTAGATAAACGATACTACAGTCGACAATTCTATTTGTTTTACGAAAATTTATGCCTAACTGCATCACCCTAAGTAACCCTATAAAATCCATTCCTGACAAAAGATCTTTAGCAAGGAAAATAAGCGTTGATCTTTTTTTTATTTGTTAATTTGGAAAAAATATTTATCCGCAAGTAAATGTGAACTCATAGATGATTTCAAATATTATAATATATACTGTAGTGTGTAAGCACTACGTATTCCCACATTTTAATAAATAGCACAAGTTGATTTAAGTGTCAAGTGAAAGCAATGCGGGACAACAGATTATAACAAGCCAAAATGGTCCGATATGGTCCTTCAAAATAGACCGTTCATATATATGATAAATATGAAAGTGAACATAACATTGCACCTGTTCGGTCACTGATGTCATAATTTGTGAGAGGTTTTCGATGGACACAATAGCATGGACTTTTATCGATGACCTCTGGACTCTAGTAATGACTAATTTGTAATACAGAATTAATCGAAATGACTAATTTAACTTCGTACTAATCAGGTTTGAAAAATGTGTTGAACCCAATCCCAAAACTAAAAAAAAACTAAAAGAAAAGCCTATAGGTACGAATGACTAAGCTCGAAGAGATACATAGTCCAACTCTGATCACATAAAAGGAAAACAGAGAATATGGAAATAAGGACCAAATTTTTTAACCAATAACAGAGAATTAGAGACAGTAAGAACATCAGTATAGGTATAGTTATAACGAAATACCTCAATTTACATAATATATTTTGATATATTATCTAAATTTTGGATTTAAAATAAAACAATTATAAATAATTACATAGCAAAAAAATCTCAAATTGTTTGGAGAGTTTTCCATATGAAAATAGTATACAAAATATATCTTTCTCTTTTCCTAAACAAAGCATGAGTATTAAGTACTATAGGTTTGTCAAAACTATTTTTGTATTTATATTATTAGTTTAATGTTGAACGACTTCAATGAATAATGTTAATAATGATGTTTTTAGATCTCTACAACCGGATGACATGGTTACCCATACAATAACTCGAAAATTCGAAATAGAACCTACGAAATATAACCTTTGAACAAATCCAACTACAAAAGATCAAAATCTGACGAATATTCAAAATTTAGCATGACATCCATGGTTGCAAACGGAATTGAGCCTTTGACAAATATTTACCGCAACAGAAAAGCTTTTTTTTTTTATTAAAGAAAAATTAAATCCGGATCTATTAAAGACACAGACTAACTCCGAATGTATGTATAGACTACAGATAGACTTTTTTCTGGACATTCAAATGAACCAAAAGCAATAGTTCATATTCGTGTAGCCAGCGGATTCGAACCAAAATTTGCTGTATTAGATTTATTTTCCTCAAGCGCTACTGGACTACCATCACTGGTTAGCCCATCTAGTTTACGTTGGTATCTTTAAATAAAGAAGCACCGTAACATATATGTCTACAGTCTCCACATAACCCTTTCATCAGTAAGATTGAAACTGCATGCAAATATATATGTGGCAAAACTAAAGTAATAAACCACTTGGGACCAAAACAAATAAATAAGCAAGCTTTAATTTACTAAATTGAAGTAATTAGCTGGGGGTGACTCACTTCGCTACTTTTTTCTAGGTACTTCCGACCTATAAATATATTATCTAACTCTCCCATTGTGCCATGCATCCTTTAACTTTCTTCTTTTTCAACTTATAAACTCAGAAGATAAAATTAAAAATAAAACAAAGAAAAACCTGAGAGAAACAGAAGAAACATACAAGCAAAGAACAAAATGAGGTCATTGAGCATTAAACCAACATCGTTAGATGCAGCGAGGCATGCAACATCTGTAGAATCATTCGGGAATCACCAACTGCCACAATCTTCGTGGCACTCGCCGGTGCCGTATTTATTCGGTGGCCTTGCGGCAATGTTGGGCCTCATCGCCTTTGCTTTACTAATCCTGGCATGCTCTTACTGGCGCTTGGCTACTTCAGGTGAAGATTTCGGGGAAGGAAACGGCAGTGGAGTTGATGAAGAGAAAGAGAGTCGGTCCGGAGAGAAGGCGACGTACGAAGAGAAGTATATTGTTATAATGGCCGGAGATGACTTGCCTACGTATCTTGCGACGCCTGCTTCGAACAAGTGTGTTTGTAGTCACGAGGGTGAAGTTGTAATTCTCGAGGAAGGTGATGCTGCAAAGAGAGAGGAAAGCAAACAAAATGACGAAGCAACAAGTCGCTAAGCTTTTCCTTTATCAAAAAAAAAATCTCTCAGTTTTAGTATTTTAATTTTTTTGTTACTTATTTTCTTTTAAGCTTTTCCTTTTGGGGATTTTCTTCGGAGAGTTCCCTTTGTCCTTCTCGGGAATGTAAAACTTTCTGAGAAAACGTTTTAGGTTACGATTAAAGAATGTTTGTTTGTAATTTTCAATCACCGGACCTGGAAATAATTTATTTTCTTGATCTTAAAATTATCAGTGATACTACAGTTAATCATATTATAAAAATAAAACACACTAATGATCACATATGCAAAGCTAACAAGTGGAAACATAATTTACCCCTGCCCCTCCTCCACAATAGATCCGCTCATTTGTCGAGTGGTTAGGTTAATAGTTCATTAATGTTTTTTTACTAGTACAATATATGAGGTTCAAATTCGAGATTGCGAGTTATTATCAATTGTAAAGACTAAGAGAAATAAGATTTTTTAAAAAATCTATATTCTATGTACAATTTTCAGATATGAATTTTACATGGTTTAGTATGCATGCACGTATAACCATCACGTGTCAAATTTTATAAAACTATTCGTCATATGATTATTAATATAATAATTATCATACATTTTTTTTGTAAACTAATAATTATCATACTTTGTAATAAGATAATAGATAATATATATTCAGAACACATATTCCATCACTATAATTTGTCTCTTATATATTTATGTGTTACTTTCATATATTTACGTGCATTTGTGTACTTCTCCTATTTTTGTGCTGATTTTGATAGTCCAATAATTTGTACATACCAGCCTTATTATTATTAGCTGTATTCGTAGATTATTTTGAGTTAATAAAATAACTCTTGTTATGAATTAACATCAGATTCATTTTTCGATCTAAGAATTTTGTATGGTACAAATTGCAATACAAAAGATCCACTTGATTACTTGTCCCATTTGCTTGCTTTGCCTTAATTTGATGATATCTGATAAACATGACCAATTTATCTTCTTTTCTCATTAATGCAAAGAGATTTTGAAGTGAAGTGCACTCCATACAAATGTCTATAGTTTAAGTTTTGCATTATCCTTGATCAGTTTTTCTTTTCTTTATGTTGTTTTCAACTTCTTTTTTTTTTTTGGCAACAGTTTTCAACCTTTTTTTTGGTATATTAATGGCTTTATGTCCGAATCATCACTAAAAGCGCTCATTATACACGATGGGCTTTAGAAACTATAGTATGAACTTATATACATATATATTTTGGGCCCAATGAAGACTCTGCTTGCATCAGAGGCAACAAAAGAGCAAAACAAAAAACTGAAAGTTTCTCCAACTCTCAAAAGAAAAGAGAAGGTCGAATGGTCCTGGAGAAGAAGAAGAAGAAGATTCTCTCTTTCGATCCTTTGATCTGATCTGAACCGGAGAAGAAGAAGAAGATGGGGATCCTGTTCACGCGGATGTTCTCTTCGGTGTTTGGCAACAAAGAAGCTCGTATCCTCGTCCTCGGTCTCGACAATGCTGGCAAAACCACTATCCTCTGTAAAATCACCACTCCCCTCCCCCCCTCCATCTCAACCAATTCGTTTTTTGATTCATAATGAATTTGATTTACAGATCGGCTTCAGATGGGGGAAGTGGTCTCCACGATTCCTAGTATGTAATTCATCTCCAGATCTAGCTGATTCGATTTTGAATAATTTAGTTTTTAATTTGGCGATTGCTCCCGATGTGTTTGTTAGCTATTGGATTCAACGTGGAGACAGTTCAGTACAACAATATCAAGTTTCAGGTCTGGGATTTAGGTAGGCTACTTAGCATATCAGATTGATTCAGTAAAGTTTCCACATTTTTAAAATAATAAAATCCAATTTGGTAAATCAATTTGTTTCTTGTGGCAGGTGGACAAACGAGCATCAGGTAGAATTAGCATCAAGATTGATTGTAGTTTGTTTCGTTTGTGTGGTGCTTCTAATTTTGTTAAATGTGACAGGCCATACTGGCGATGCTATTTTCCGAATACACAAGCAGTGATCTACGTTGTTGACTCCAGCGATACAGATCGAATCGGGGTGGCTAAAGAGGAATTCCATGCTATTTTGGAGGTGAATCATTTTAGGAATTGTTATAGACAGCTGTATCATGCATCAATAACAGCATCTAACTTTTGAAACTTGTTTTGTAGGAAGAGGAATTGAAAGGTGCGGTTGTTCTCATTTTTGCAAACAAGCAGGTTAGTAGTAGTATCTTAAATGGTAGTACCCCTTCTTGCCTGACCTGATTCATCTGAAAGTTGTATTGAAGATTCTGTTTTTGCTAAATGCGTAAAAAAACTTTGTTCTGAGTTTCCTTAAAACCAACTGAACAGGATCTTCCTGGTGCACTTGATGATGCCGCTGTGACTGAAGCCTTGGAGTTGCATAAGATCAAGAGTCGTCAGTGGGCTATCTTCAAAACTTGTGCTGTTAAAGGCGAGGGCCTTTTCGAAGGATTGGACTGGTATGCACCACAATTTGTATGCCACAAAACAAACTCTTTGCGTGTTTGGTTTGGTTCTCAAATATTCACCTTTTTTGTCTATCTTTGATCTTCAGGTTGAGTAATACATTGAAGTCGGGAAGTGGCTAGAATCATCTTCATACACTGTCTCGTCATCCCCTTGGACATTACATTGTATCTTCTCTTCTTTACTTACTGGGTTGTTTAGTAAGTTGATTAGTTCTTCATTTAAAGAGTTAAATATCGATGAGATGTTTACTTATTATTATTCTTTTCCTTTTGAGAGAAGATATATAAAAACCTTACACGGATTTGTCAATGAAACCCATAAAGAGAACAGTCTTTTAACATGAAATTGATAAATTAAACCATAAGAAATACTAACAAGGGTCCAAGTGATATTTCGACAATCTTTGGATTAATAAGCTCTTTTTGATTATTCTTGTTTATCTTTTTGAGACGAACTTCATCTCTAGCATTGATTTAGCACTGGAAAAGCTTGAAAATGGCTCTTTGTGTTAGATAACACAGATGTAATTTTCATGACAAGTGTTCTTTTGTTGACTGGCGCATCAATATTGGAGAGCAGATCAGCTAGAGGTTTCAGCTTATAGCAGTAAACTTGAATTGTTTGTCCTCTGGTCATTGGAGAGCAAATCAGCCAGCGATTTCAGCTTATGGCAGTAAACTTGAATTTGTCTGTAGCTCATGATCAATAGATTGGATCGCAAGAGCTTTGATTCGAATCCAAACATAACGCTTGGTGCCCTCCTATTTGAAATGATGAGGGTTTGGGCAAGAATTCGATAGACCCAGTTTAATAAGCCAATCATGTTTTCGCCAAGATCGCCATATGGGAAGAAGAGTACCATCAAGACGTCCCAGGAAATGGAATGTTAAGCAGTGTGTGAGGAACATAATAATTATTGCGATTGGAAGAGATGGTGATGTTTGTGATCCCAAAAGCATGTTCAAGAGTTGCTGGTGGGACATAACCAAAGTGATAATGAATTTAAGATACGGTCAATTTTTTTCGTGCTCCAACATATAATCCAAACACTGGATAAAGAAACATAATAACCTCCGGAACCAAAATTGAAAATTCTCTTAAAACTTCAAAGAACAGAAAACGATAACGAAAAGAACAGTTTGATGATGTCTAAAGAGATCCAAAGGACAAGTAAAAAACGAGAAGCCACTTCTTCAAGTGAGAAAACTTAAATTCATTCTTGGACGACTTCTTCAATGACTTCAATAACATCCTCAAACTCAACTTCTTTAACTTCTTTGGCTTCATCCTCTTCTTCCTCCTCATCACTGATTTCTCCATCCCTGAGGCTCTGTCTCGCAAGTTTCTCCTCTTCGTGCAGCGACTTCCACTGCTTCACCCATTTCTCCCACTCTTCCTTCAACGCCTTCCTCTTCTCTCTGTCTTGTTCACTCAACAGCAGCGACACGTCCTGATCCTCTAACTCGTACTTCTTGCTGTACTTCTTCAGGTTCTTTGCTATCTCTTCTTCCTTCTCCGGAGACAAGAACGATGGAGGTCTTGGGCGCCACGCTAACTGTACAGACATAGAAAATTTACAGTATTGTGTATTTAGACATGGTGAGACCAAGTTTTGTTTTTGTTACGTACCTGGAAGAAATGATCCTTCAGATTCCGGTAAAGCAATTTTCCATTGAACGACCAGATGGTGAACCCATTCTCCATCTCATGGACTGATGTCACTGCCGTTGCAACGTACCTATCAACGTAAACAACATCATGAGAAACCACCAATAGACTGGTTTAGTTTCTAAGAGACTGCAGTAGTAGTTTACCTTCCAGTTGGGTCCCATTCGATATCAGTGGCCATGAAATGTTCAGTTGTGGCCATGGTCTCGAGCTCATCCACGTTGAAAAACTCAAGCTGGCCGTTGAAATTCTTCAGCCCAGCAAGGATAATGTACTTCCCCGTGGGCGACCAGAAGAGGGCATTGGCTTGTTTGGCCTTCAAAGTACCCAGCTTTGTAACCCTTCCACCGTGTTGCGTGGTCTTCATCGTGTAGAAACTGACATCTGGTCTTGGCTGGTCACCGTGAATCACGGCAAACCTGTGACCCTTGGGCTCCCACGCGAAAGCGATGATCTTGTCGTTCTTGTTGTCCAGCTCAAGAACCTCGATGGGGATATCCCTCTCTTTGATGCGGAAAAGCTCGAAGCCAGAGTACGTGCTCTTCTTCGTCTTTGTGTATCGATCAACCTTGACTGCGAGATATTCTCCACTGCTCTGCCAGTACATCTTGCAGTCGCTCACGCTGAAGAGATTCTTCTGTCTCAGCTCCACCTTGCTAGGGATTTGGACAAGAGCTACCTTGGCAGGCTGGTTCCCACCACCTTGTTCAGGAACAAAGAGTGAAAGGATGGAGTCAGTGGGAGACCAACAGATGTCCACGACATTATCAACCTTGATGGATTTCTTGTCAATTAGGCCAAATGTCTCGGTCTCGTAGACAGATATCGTGTTTTTGCTGAGCTTGGCAAAGTATTTGTCGTCTTTTCCACCAGCCCATCTGCAGAAAAAAGTTTACAAGATATCAACAAATGTATAAGATCAACAAATTCAACCGCAGTTAAAGAAATTACCTGAAGACAGGCCAAGAAGCACCAGCAACACCACCAGGTCCTCCAATTGAAAACTCATCAGCACTACCCTTGAAATCTCTCATCATCCTCCCGGTTCTCACATCAAAGACCTTTATCTCTACTTTCTGTAAGTCGAATAGAAATCGGAATCCTTTGCATAAGAAAAAAAAAAAAAGGAAGGGAACAGAAGCAAAGATGCACTTACACTTGCATCTCGTGGGTTACTTGGTTCCTGGCTGTGGTAAGTTACCAGGTATTTCTCACCAGGAGAGAAATCAACTAGTTTTACCTACAATTGAATCAACCAGAAAAAAGAACTCAAACTTCAGGATAACAGAGGAAAAGTAACAATCAAGAGGAGAGACAAAGAACGAACCATATTATGCTGATAACGCATGAGACGAGTGAAGGTATCAGCACCACCCCAAACAGCTGCCCCCTGCTTGTGAAGTGTCACAAGGTATGTACCAAGAGGAGACCACTGCACATAGCTCTCTGTCCAGTACTGCATAGGAAGAGACACCATATATATGTATATTTAATTGATGGTTACATTAAACATACATACACAGGAAGGAGATGCAAGTAACTCACCGGACGCTTATGAACGAGTTCAGTATTCTTCTGCCTAGCATCATTCCAAAAAACTTCGGTATCAGGGCCAGAGCGCGTGACTAGCTGATCCCTTGCTTTCTCATCCGTAAGCCACTTTTGCAAGTTTTCCTGAAAACGTTACAAAGAACAAGCACCTCAAATGGCTGCAGTGAATACACAAATATGCATGCAATTTCACAAAATTAACCAGAGAATATCCGAAATAAATAACTGAACAGCTACAGTAAAGGTTTCAAGGTACATGCCAGTTAGAAAACACAGCGTGACATTAACGTAATTAATGAAGACTAAACATACCCCAGGGACATAGGGCTTGGTCTGAGGAGCCTCCCACTCCTCTTTGACATTCATCAGCCTGTCAAAATCATCGAACATGTTGACAGCAAAGATATGAGACTTGTCCAACTTGTAGCCATGAGTCTTCTCCTTTGCGTTTTGAGCTTCCTGCAAAACAACAACAACAACCCCAAACACATTAACACAAACTCTTACCAAAACACATGTTCTCTTCTCATTAAGACAAGAAAGTAAACCTGAGGAGTATTGAACTCAATGAAACAGTATCCCAATGTCATCCCCGTGTTGGGATCAACAGGCATCCACAGTCCTTTCTCCTTGATAACGCCCAGCTGGCTGTAAATCTTCTTCAGGACATTCTCGAGCTTCTCAAACTTAGTCTTTGGAACAACAGGGAGGTTATCAACCACGATTATGTTACCGAACCCAGTGTCGAACTCTAACTGGTCGTCGTGATAAACACCTTCATCATCACTAAAACCACCACAACAGCAAAAAAAAAAAAGAATCAGTTTCATTGTTCACATCACATCTCATTTCTACAGATCTAATAGAGAGAGAAGAGAGAAAAACTCACCTCTCGATCCCGAAGTTTTCTCCAGGAGGGAGTTGAATTGAATCGAGGTTAACCTGAGACCAATCGATCCCTAGCTTAGCCGCGCGGGTGTCGATATCCAATTCCGCCATGATTTCACAAGCTTAGATCGGAGATTTTTTGTCGCTAATGGATTGTTTAGGAAGCGGTTGAAGAGTTTGCAGCTGATAGTGCCTAGGGTTTTCAGTTCTTTTTTGTTTTGTTTTGCAGTTAGTGATAAGGTGATGAAAGAAGGAACATTTTGGGCCTACTTTTTCTAAAGCCCATTATTGTTACGGCCCGATTAGTGTGGAGCCTGTAATTAGTTGGGACTAAAAGCACAATTTCATTAGTTCATTACGGTCTGATCTTCATACCCGTAACAATTAAGAAAATAAAATAAAATATAGTATAACGTATAAAGTAATTATAATTCAACAAGTAACATATACTAGTTTATGCGATAAAATATATTACATGTTTTTTATTTAAAAAAAACAGACAAAAATTCCATGAGTGGAACTCGATGCTTGAAGTTGATTGTAAGAAGAGTGAATTAATTCATGAGAAAAAGGTGCGCAACATGAAGATTCAGTGAAATCGAAGATGGTAGTTGTACCTTGGAGCCGACGGTAAGGAAGATAATAATGGTGATTTTAAAAACGATAAATTTTGTTATGTGGTTAATTAAAATTTATCAAGTATTTAGCAAGTAGTTGCAGTTAGAGCGGTAAGTTATAAACGAATGTTAGGGAATGTGAGTCGGGTGAGGAAAATGAAATGTAATTACAAAGCGTACTATACTATGTTTGTCTAGATGGAATTTTAGTATAATATAAGGTAGATTATAGACGGTTATTACTAAACTATTTAAAATATAGTATAGTACGGTATGTAGTGATACTACATGAAATTATGTATTTGGACCATATTATTTATTGTAGATTATAATAGGCATCTATATCAATTTGGTGATGTTCCCCTTACATTAGTACAAAAATTAGCTACAGCCACACACAAAATTTGTGGTTATGAGACAAATTGCATGGCTATATATAGAGTATTGTTCACAGAAAAAAAAAAACACAAAACAAAAAACTTAACTATACGTTCATAGCGTAATCATTTTATTACATGGTTACTTGGTGAACTTTTCTATGTTTATGTCACTAATTCATCATCCTTATGTTTGCACATTTTTATAGAGTATCAACTATCAACGCCTCTTGTGAAAGGATTTGGATTATGAGTTTGACAGCATTTATAAATCAGGTGTCAAAAAAACTATAAATAGGTTATTCCATATTACTCATCATTCAAGTCCATTATATCAACTAGTAGACTCCATCTGTTCTTACCACAACAACACTAAGCTTATGCAAATATAGTTTGCTAGCAAGTGTTTGACATGAATTTTCTTTTATATCTCTGGTTTGAGCTCTTTCTTAGAAAAAAGATGGAACCACCATTTGTTTTGTTTTTTTCTGAAATTATGTTTCCCTTTATTAAATTGTTGTTGGTAAATAACAAAATTAACATTTTAGTAAAAAGAACTGAACATAAACAAATTAAAGAAATTGTGGTACTAAAATTAACAGCAGTAAGTAAGACACAACAAACTATATTGCAGTTTTGCTCCTCTGTCTGAATTCAGCCAACCTCTCTGTTTAATTTACAGAAGAACAAGAACGTCTGATCTCACCTTCTTCACCAACTCTCACACCAATCACACTCATCTTCATAAACGACTCGGTCCATCTCTCCAAAAAACTCTCCTCATCGTTCGCCAGAATCTCGACAATCTTCCTAGTCCGATCATCTTCCATGAGAGCAGAATCCGTCTGGAACAGACCCTTGTGCG
Organism: Brassica rapa; assembly: GCF_000309985.2. Taxonomy (NCBI): domain Eukaryota; kingdom Viridiplantae; phylum Streptophyta; class Magnoliopsida; order Brassicales; family Brassicaceae; genus Brassica; species Brassica rapa. Next base: position 38,813,018 of record NC_024803.2, on the reverse strand, counting down.
CCAACAAGTTCTTGTAGTACTGATTGTCGAACGTGGACGATGTCTCTGGATCGTTGTTTACGACCGTAGTCGTCGGATCCATAGAAGATGAACACTTGTTCAGAAGTGTCTGCGCGTAGGAGTTGTCGAGAGACGCGTCTATGAGCTCGAAGTTGCCTCTAGGATCTCTCGTAAACCTGCTGTTGAATGTGTTGCAGTGCGCAGCACCAACAGTATGGGCTCCTGAAACCAAAACTTTCAGGCTTGTTTGACAAATAAATCTCTTGTTTTAAAACATACCTGAGAGAACGACAAGATCTTGAACAGATAAGCCTTTGGAGGAAAAGATATTGATCATCTTATCAACTGTGAAGTCGGTATCAATGATGTTTGGTCTGACATTTTCCGCCGCTGAGACAGTCCCGTCTCTCCTCCCTGTCGGTATTGCAACTACCGGTCCACCGAGCTGTCCGAACCAATAGTATTTCACACCACCAAGAAACAGAGTTTTTATTACAAAATATTAATTTTAGTCATATATGCATGCATGTGGATTTGGTTAAATTTTACAGCTTCGACGGCGTCTCTAGCAGCAAGAACAAGGACATCGGCGCAGGAGACTATGCCCGGACAGAAGATTTCTAGTACATTTTTGGCGCTTTCTATTACATCAAAACCTCCTAAGGACGCGTTTCCAGGGTCGCTTCTCTCTGTACCGTTCCCTCGAACCAACACTGACGCATCACAACCCTGAAACAGCAACGAAAAAAAAAAGAAAATGTCATTTTGTAATCTAAGAAATAATAAAATGGGTGGAAGAGTAATGTTTTTGGTGTTAGTAATAAACCTGGACGAAACAGTCATGGAAGACAAGACGGAGGAGCTTCCCAAGGACTGATGGATCAGAGGAAGAAGCTGATCTAACGGTGTTTCTGACGATAAATTCAGCTCCAGGGCATGAACTGCCGTAGAAGTTGAAAGAGAGATTAGCTGCGGAAGAAGAAATGAGCAGGAGTAGAGAAAGAAAAAGAAGAAGAGAGGAGAGGAATGCATGTTTTTGTTTGCAGGAAGAGAAGGGAGACGCCATTCTTTGAATGTGTCTCTCTGAAGTGAAGACAATGCTAGTTTTGATTAATTTCCCTTAGAGAAAAGAGAGAGAGAGAGAGAAGAGGTAGTTGTTGTGATAAATGATAACTGTAAATTGCATTTGTGTTTTTGTCAGATAGAGATAGAGAGCGAGATGGTTGAGTCAGGAGAATTTAATGACAGTTTTTACTTCTCTTGTGCATGTGTGTGAGAGAGAGGGAGTCATCATGCATGCACATTGTCAATCTGCAAAATCAAGATTTGCGTTTTGGTGCTAATGCTAGAAATTGAAAGTGAGAGACACCTTTCAAGAGTCTGAACAGTGAACAGCCACTGCATGCAACAATGATTTTTTTTTTGCCTTTTATAGTAGACGTCACTGGGCACACAAGAACAAGAGAATCTGTGGAACAAAAAAAAAAGGTTTGTACTTTGTAGACCGAGTAGAAAGACTTGATATACAACAAGATTAATTCTTTTAGGACCACAAAAACAAACAAACAACTATATCTCGTGAATTATTCATGGAGAATGAAATTGTAATGTCTGATCTATACATCCAGTTACCTAGTACCAAATAAAAGGTGTGCTAAGTTCAAAGAAGTACACAATAAAACAAGTTTTGGTCGGTAAGCCTTTGTCGTGATAGTTACTTGAAATTTGGATCAAAGGGTCCAAAAATACAACTGATCTTTTGTGTTGTTACTACTGGGTCAGTCTTCACCATATCTAACATCAAAGGGTCTAAGGCTCTGACTTGGTTTTTATATTCTAACCAATAGTCTAGAGCCGGTCCAAGAAATTACATGGCTATAAGCAAAAACAAAAATATATGGTTGTTTCTCTAAAAAATATGGTTTTTACAATATTCATACCCGAGTTTGTCCTTTCAAATACCATGTACTCAAGATTATATGGTAGACTAAGGTAATTATTTGAACAATTGTGGCCAAATTTTATCAATAAATGTGTTGGCTGGAAGCCCCTGTTTCATAGGCTTGGCCCAACGGCCGGCTCTGCAATAGTCTTAAGTTTATGAAACAACTTAGTTTGAACAAAAACAGTCAGAACATAAGCAGCAATAGGTAAGTTAAAAACCAAAACCAAAGCTTCAATTTTTTTTTGGTAAAAAAGCTTCAATTTTTCAGGTAGTAGAGTGTGTGGTTTACTTCCAACAATGCTCCCTTTCAATCTAAAAAAACTATCTCGCCAAAAAAATTGCAATATATTATTTACATATCACATTTTAAATAACATTAAATTTTGATAAATTATAAAAATTATTAATATAAATTATATTAATTGATAAAAATAATTATTTTATATATACATCACATATTTTATTTTAAAATTTACATGTTCTATAGTTTACACTTACAACAAATTTAACTACATCAAAAATCTTTGCAAAAAAAATATACAGTAACAACTTTATGGTTACAACCAGCTTAGCAACAACTAAAACTTCTACGATTAAATTTTGACATTCATAGTTGATCGGATCATAACCAATGTCAACTTATGAAAATAACAACCGGCCCTTAGATTTGCGTCTTATTCACATAAATGCAATTAGAGGAATAACCACATACTATACTATATACGAGTGTGGATTACTCATAATTCACATCTTAATTTCCAGAAAGGTCCTTTCCAGAAACACAGATTTGGTTCCTTATCAACTCAGAAAGCGAGTAGAAGAATCCAATAGTGGATAAACATACTATTAAACGAGCTCCTTCAAACGACACAGTTTCGGTAATGGATTCTAAAGGCAAAGTCAAAGTGGGCCTCGAAGACAAGAATCAAGAGAAAGGCCCAAGAGAAGGAAGAACCGCGCAACGGCTTCTTTTGAATCACGACAAGGTGGTGGCCAGAAACAAAGTACAGATGACGTCGTGCCGTGGAGAAGGTAATGGATTGAAGCTGTCAAATCAGTTCTCAGCCCTTGATTGTGAAGCATCATAAGATCATGACATCTGTCAAGGAACACTAGGGTTTTAGATCTTTGTATAAATATCCATAGATGTAACCTCAAGTTTCTCAAGTTGAATGAAATGCATTTTCAGTAACTAAAGCATCATCTTCTTCAGTTTACAAATCTCTTTACATACTACTACTAGAATAAGACGTAATGTTTTCAAACGTTACAATCTTTTTATCGCCTTTTTGGCTATCCTTGTCGTTAGTAGACAGTGCAATGTTGGGTTCAGCAGCGTTGTGCTCAGTGGCAGCTTTTGCTTGCTCGAGCTATACAAGTGAACACACAGAAGACTATGAGAAAATGTATGCAACTGTTGTTACTTGTAAACGCAATTATAATCACGAAGGTTCCATTGTCTCTCCCAATGAAATATATGTTAAAAACTGATTAAGGTGCAATGTTTCTAGAACTTGAGCCATTTCTTTTCGTTCTCTTTGCTTTCTACAGCATTGGAGGCAGAAGCTTGAGCTGCTAACGTTGAAGCCAGTGCCTTCTGGACTTCTTTCAATCTCCTCGTCGCAGCATCTGAAAAACTCTGATCTCTTTTGTTTCTCTTCACCATCTCTTCTAGTTTCTTTACTTGAAACTTCAAGTCCTTGACTTCGTCTTCGTACGCAACCAGTGCTTTCCTGTCTACCGGACCGATGTTCTGCCTCTTTTTCACAGACTCTCTCCCAGTTGCTTTCTCGTGGTTGTTGATGAAGCTAAACAAATCTGATTCCTCTTCCTGTTTCGCCGCTCTAGCTGCTTCTGCAAACTTCTTCTCACGCTTCCTTCTCCCACCTCTGCTCCTCTTCTTCTTTGGTTTCTCGCTTTTAGCTTCTCCGTTCTTGATATGCTCGAGAGCGTGATCCAACGACCTCTTTGGAGGTAGCACTTTTGCAACAATTGGGTCTAACCTCCCTTGACCGGAGACGCCGAGTCCCATCCCTTCACGGTAACCCATATTTGCCATCAACTTAGAAGCTATCCCTCTGGTGTGATTCTCCCACTTGGCGAATATAGCTGTCTCATTCTGTACGCCTCCTCTCCTTTGATCTGTGGTTCCTAGAATGCCTATGCCTTGAGGAAACTCTTCATCGTAATCACTTGAAACAGATTCTTCTTCAGAGCCTGAATCACTCCCATCTTCTTCCTCATCATCCTCGCCTTCTCCATCATCATCAGCGTACTCTGATAATACCATAGCATCAGAACCTAGCTTTACTGAGCTTCCATCATCTCTGAAAACAACTCCGCCTAGCTGTAACTTATCATCCCATGATTCAAGTTCACCCACCCTCCATACATCGTATTTGCTTCCAGAAACTGCCCAAATCTTGGAGCCTACCATGGACTGCTTCCACTCAGTCTCTTCATAGTTCTTCAGAGAAGATATCGGCACATCAACTCCTGCATTTGATCTCATACAGTTAAACCACGGTTCTTTTAGATGTTACCAGAGCACTTACTAAGATTCACACACCATGTGATAAACGACAGGAACTGCCAAACCGACACCTCCCTTGCAAGAAGAACTTGCACATCTGCAAGTAGTTCAGTGCAGCGTTAGTATCTGAGACAGACATAGCCACCCTAAGAAAGTGCTTACCATCATATTCTCGGAAGTGGGTGTGAGGAAAGAGATCTTTGCAGAATCATATCCTTCAAACCCGATAATGCGACCGTTATACCAACGTCCATCAGTGTGCCTGAATCTACATTTCGATCCATCATCCAAATCCTTTCTCTTTGGCTCCAGCTCATTTGCAGGTTTGACTGCAGCAGCGTTATTATTCAGACCGTGGAGAACAATGTCAGCTTCCTGTAATAACCGAGCACGTTTTAACTGGAAAAGCCCTTCCTCTGCATCCTTGATTGCTCCAACAAGCTCTTCATGTACCTTAACATGAATACCAATGGATGAAGATCATGCCTTTCATGGCCAAAGGTGAGATCTTTGTTTGCAATTAGCGATTATAAAGTCAATAGCGAAACGGGTAATCTACACAATGGATTGATGATCTAGTTTCCCAAGAAACTTGGGATCTGATTTTGGGGAAGAGAAGTTACCGAGAGGAGGTCGGGATTAGAAGGGTCAGAGGCGAGGGCTTCTTCGATGGCTGAAAGTGATTCTCTTTGGTCTTTCAGCTGATAGTCGAGAAGATCTTCAAGGGCTTTGTCTTCTTCGCTCGCCATAGCAGCAACACCGCTCTCGTTTTAGCCTCTTGTCCCGACCCCTAAACGGAACCCGGCTTTACAATTTTTAGTAATTTACATTTCTTACTCTTTTTTATTTCTTGTAGGTGGTTTCCTGAAAAAAAGATAATAACTTTTATCTAAAAAATATTTTTATGATCAAGAAATACATAAAAGGAAGATGATAAAAAAAATTCATTAAAGAAGTAAAAGATAATTATATTCTTCAGCTGTGTTTCATGTTGATTCTACTCCACCGATTTAATTTTCCGAGCCGGTAAGTTTATTATCATATTTTAGTTATTGTTGTAAAAAAAAACTATATTCTTACTCATAATAAATAACAAAAATATTTTTAATTTATTTTGAAACAAGTTATACAATATTTGAAACTACCTTTTCAATTTGTATAGTTCTTTTTTATTTTCAAAATTTTTATTTTTAAAATTATTATTTTAAATTATATATTCTAAAATATTAAATTTTAAATTCTAAACCGAAACTCCCAAACTCTTCCATTTAAATTTTAAATTTAGATTAGTTAATTCTAAAAGTATAATTTTTTTTTTAATTATTAAACTTATTTTGATCTTTGGAAACTATTTTGTGATAAAAAATTTAAGTTATATTTTAAGGTATTTTTGTGATGATTGTTTTCCATCAAAATTATCCAACAAAAACACTTATGGGCTGTCGAAGGACAAAAATACACAATAAAAGTTAGAGTATTTAGGCTCTCTATACATACAAAAAATCATAATTAACTAACTACCCTTTCACTGTTTTTTTCACTGTGAACAATTTAATAATCCAATTTTGCCCTCACCTACATTTTCTTTCGCCTCTCTCTCTCACGTGTTTTCTTAATATTATCAGCCACATCTCACACTTTTTTCATCTCAACGTAATGATTTTCTCCGTGTCTTTCTTTAATCATAAACAAAAATTCATTTGTCATCTTCTCTCTTCCCCTCCTCTTTGTTATTTCCTTCATCATATCCCATACCTTCTCCGTGAAAATTGGAGATGGAAACATCAAACCCATCGTATCTAGAATAAGTTTTGTTACCAAGCTCGTTGCTAACATTGCACCGCCGTGAATCTGTTTTCGGTTAGGTATTTTCCATTCAATGATATGTATGGCTCCAACGAGTGCGTTTCTCTCGACAAGATCGTCTACCATAGTCCATTCAATGGTTTTCTCGAAATAGAACATAATATGAATCAGGCGTATAGTTAAAATATAGTGGGTTCTTTCCAAGATCGATAACAACAAGTTGAATCTCACATATTTCAATTACGAGTAATTGTAGTCACTATGTAACAAACAAAAATTGTGTTAACTGATATATAGTGGGTTAGTTGCTAAAAATGAGATACTGTGAGCTAATAAATGTTTGGTTATATGTTATCAAACCGTGGATGCCACTAACTGATAAATATTTTATAAGTTGTTACACATCACTAGCGGATACATTTTAGATTAGATGTTACAAAAATTATTACCGCTTTTAAAATTATTATCATTATCTATATAGCTTGTATATTTTTTAACCGTTAACAATTATTTTAGCGTATAAGCCAATAAATAGCAGCTAAGTTTATGTTTACATGGTAAAGAACATATTAGATTAATGAATATTTACTACTATGTATGTTATTAATTCTTTTACTGGTGTACATGTAAATATAAATTGCTAACCAAACATGTAATATGTTAACATACAATGATGCATTCGCTGGGAGCATACCATCTGATTGACAAGTTATCCATTAACAATTCATATAACATTTACATGAAAGATTAGCGTTTAACATATTTGTTTACATACTAGCGTTTGGAAACAAATATGTTGGTGCCCTTGAGATTGATGTTCCATAACTCGGATAAATGTTCATGAGGCATGTCTTTCTTTGAGTCAATGGTTGAATGGCATACATGGCACGTCCAGTGCAAACGGAACTACGGTGACAGTGGCAAAGATAAAGCAAGGAGGAGAAGCTGCGTAAAATTGGCGATGGAAACAATGTCTGGTGCGATTGGAGGATTCAAAACTAATATTGGTGGATATAGGATATAGATTTAAGGAGAAGTTATCGACGTCTATTGAAAGATGTGAGAAGAGATCAATTTCATTAGAGATAAAGAGAAAGATAAATGATGGAAATGGAGATGAAAGTTATTCTCTTTCTTCTTCTCACGTGTTCAACCAAAAGGGTAAAAGAGTCAAAGATGTGTTAATTTTGCTACAGAAAGTGTTAGTTTACAGCTGTTGGGGGTATTTTCTTAATTTCTGCTCACATTAGGTATATTGAACCAATTGACTCTAAAAGTTATTGTATATGACTCATATCAAAATAGACGCAAGTGTACTTTATCCGAGAATGTTTTCTGCTTCAGAATAAATTTCTACTAAAAAGTTGAAAGTGTTATGGAAGCATCAATTCATGTTTTGGAAGAGCTAATTCTGAAATTAGGTGTAGTATAGCTAATTTAAAGTGTAATACTATTTGCGGTATTTTCTTAATTAAATTAAAAATACTAATTAAAAAAAGAAAGAATATATCATTGTTTTGACCTATTTTTCGTTATTGTTTTATTTTTGCATCAAATTGGTGAATCCTTATATAAAATTTATATTAGACATGATTATTTAACAATTAGTGATATAAAATTATGCATTTATACACAAGCCAATAATACAAGGAAAAAGAAAAAGAATCATTGCATTGTCAATTTAGATTTGATAACATACACAAATCTTCGCAGTTTTACTGTCTATCTACAAAATTAGAAAATAAACTGAGTAATTTACAAGCTTTCTGTTACAGAATATAAATCATTATATCATTTTTGGTATAAATATACAAGAACTAACTTTTAACATTTTGTTATTAGAAAATCATGCATTTATATACTAGACAATAATGCAAAGAGAAGAAAAAAAATAATTGCCATACTTAACTACGATTTTATAACATACACAAATCTTTAGAATGTTATTATCTATCTACAAAATTAAAGACAAACTGAGTAATTACAAGTTTGATGTTACAAAAATAAAAATAAATTGCCAACTATGAAAGTTGATCTCGTAATTATGCCCCACACACACACTCAAACATGTATATAAACAAATAGCTTCTCCACCAAATTGTCCAACAACTCAAAGCAACTAAAGCTACACCTTTAAAAAAAACTATGATGTCGAAGAAGAAAGAAAGCATGGGACGACAGAGAATTCCGATGGTTAAGATAAAGAAAGAGACCCATCGGCAAGTCACATTCTCAAAACGTAGAGCCGGTCTGTTCAAGAAAGCTAGCGAGCTTTGCACATTGTGTGGCGCAGAGATTGGGATCATCGTGTATTCTCCAGCCAAAAAGCCTTTCTCTTTCGGCCATCCCAGCGTCGAATCCGTATTGGACCGTTACTTGTCCCGAAACGATTTGTCCTTAGCGCAAACGAAGAAACCGCAGGGAAACACTGCAGGGAACTGCGAGCTGAATATGCTGTTGACGCAGACCGTGAGTGAGGTAGAGGAAGAGAAGAAGAAGGGTCAAGCGATGGCAGAAACGAGAAAAGGGAATGCGGCGAGGCGGTTGGTGACAAGTTGGTGGGAAGGACCAGTGGACGAGATGAATATGGTTCAGTTACAGGTAATGAAATGTGCGTTAGAAGAGTTGAGGAAGATTGTTGTGTCGGAGACAAATACGGTGCCGTTTAAGGAGGTGAAAGAGGATGTGTTCGGTTTCTTGGATGCTAATAAAGTGACGGCTCCTTCTTACATGAACACGTCTTCTGGTCTTTCTAATGCTTATCATTTTGGCTATGGAAATGGTTGTTTCTGATTCACAAATGTTATAAAGCTAGTGTCTAGCTAGCTGTTTACTTTTTTCCTCAGATTGTTTTTTTTTGTTTTCGGCAACGTAGGGAAAATATTAATGCTATCCGGTTCAGGTACTTTTATGGTAGAATATATGCTATAACAGATATATAGCTTAAAATCAAGATCCTTCTCTTGCATCAGCAATCAGCACAGTTCCAATCCCAATCTCAGGGGCATCACATTCTATCTCAAATGTTTTGAGAAAGTTGGGCAATACCAATATTGGCGCATTGGTCAATCTTTCTTTGAGTGTTTGGAATGCCTCTTCTTGCTCCAAACCCCAAGTGAACCCCACACTTTTTTTGATAATTTCAGTGAGTGGGAGAAGCTACGGAGCTGAAATCTTTCACAAATCGTCGTTTATGGGGTTTCTCCTTCCTGAGTTTAGTTCTAGTTTTTGATTTGAAGCTTGGAGCGGAGTAGGGCTGTGTGTTTATTGGTCTTTGATGATGATTTGTTGGGTAGCTTTAGGTCTTCTAAGAATCGTTTGTGGCTAGTTCATATACGTCGGCCTTAGTACCATGGTTGCATATAGGGGCAGACCCAGAAAATAATTCAATATGGAGCACATATTATATATATATTTAAAATAATTCAGGATGTTAAATTTATTTATTTTTATATAATATATAGCCACTAAAATTCTTAATCTTATTTAAAAAATATGGGTCAACTAAAATATATGAATGATTTTCATAATGATAAATATTTAGTTTTAGTAATATTATAAAATGACATATGTTATTTTATATAACTATTAAAATAAATAAAAATAAACTTAATAAAAATAAATTTTTGAAACTAAATAAATTATGTTTTTATTTTAGAAAAAGTAGGAAGAAAATCAAAACAAATTATATAAAAAAGCAACTTTAGGTAGCAAAAAGATAAGAGGGAAAAGTGTCCTATGAAAAAAATGAGTAAAATATAATAGGGTTTAGAAAATTTAAAAGAACCAAAACACATATTTTGGGGAGTCGATCTAGAGTTGAGTGTGGCACAATGTAGTCTTGGTAGCCAGAAGAGCTAAACAGTACATAAGAATACGTATATCAAAAGAGATTTATAGTATTGAGCATGTGGCACGTGCCACACCTGCTCAAGCCATGGGTCTGCCCCTGGTTGCATAAGTCTCTGTGTGTTGTTGTAGACAGTGCCGGTTCTGAGATATTTCGGGTCTAATACGAAATTAAAAATATAGGCCCTAAATAGTTAATTAAAATTTACAATATCCGTAAGACATAAAAGTATCAATTCTGAAAATTATCTTTCTATTTCATTTTATATAAGAAAATGAAAAAAGAATATCCAATATTTATGATGTTATATGTTCAAAATAAGTCTTAGAACACATTTTTCCTTCCATATGCTAACGACAAAAACAGAAATATAAGCAAAAAAACTATATAAATTTTAGGCCCATGCAAATGTTTCTTAAGCATGTGCTCAAACTTGGGCCTGGTTGTAGGTCGCATGTCCTGTTTATTTCTTGGTTTATTTAGATTCAGAGTGGGTTAAGTTTTGCTTGACTTTTGTATCAATTCTTCCGCTCTTCCGCCTTGTTCAGTGTGTCCCTTTGGTCAAAAGTTTAGAGAATGATTAGGTTGTGTTTTTTGGGTTCGTCTTCTAAATGCTAAATCTTTGCGGAGTCATCTTAAATCCTTTCTTTTTGTTGCTCGGTGAGCTATTGAGGTTTGGGTTTCTAGCTATGCTGTGGTTTTGATCATTAAATTTTTTCTTGCGAGGAGTGGCCAGTCTTCTGTTTGAAGGTGGCAGAATATGGAATGCGAGTGTCTGCGTGTAAGAGTTGCTGGTCCTAGTCGGCGTTTTTACGCCACAGATTAAGGGTTCCCCTTGAACCTTGTTTTATTGTTTATTTGATCCATTGGTGATCTATTTCAGGTGTGGCTCCTCCACCTTGCTTCTAGTTCACTACAAGAAAAGAAGGTCTTTTCTGACGGACTTTCAGTCCTATTTTTTCGGTCAAAAATTTATGATAAATTTCCAACAGATATTTAAATTGGTTGGAAACTATGACAAAAATGAATTGGAAAGAAGATGGTCAGAAATTTTCTACCGTTTTCAGACGACAAAATCATAAAAAAAAGTCATTGGAAATCTGTCAAAAATTTCTAACGGAATGAAGTGGTTGGAAAATCATCAAAAACTTCCAACAGATTGACCAAATTTTGAAACCCTAAACCCTGAACATGATTTTAAACCCTAAACTCTAATTAACTTAATATTACATCTCAGAATATCAAGGTTAAACTCAAATCTTAAACTTATACTTTAAACCCTATACTGCAAACACCAAAACCCATATCTAAAATTTAAAGTCAAAATTTTATTATTTTGAAAATTTAACTTCAAATCATAAATCTAAACCAAAATATTATATTCCAAACCCTAAGATTTTGGAAATTTACGGTCAAAAAATTTCAACCACTACCGTAAAAATTTCCGACCAACTAGAACTGACCGTCAAATCCGTCAGAAAACTGGTTTCTGATGAATTTGACGTCTGGAATGACTTATTTTCTTGTAGTGGTCGTTTCCTGGTTTTGTGTGTTTCGGAGTTGCTGGTTCTAGTGGAGCTCGTGGGTTTGATTCTCTTCTTGTTTTTCAGGCGGAGTTGTGATTTGAGAGTTTTCGGGTGCTCTTGTTCGTTAGTTTAGCTTCAACCCTCCTGCTATCAGTGGTTATAGCGTGGAAGCGTCTTGTTGCAGGTGTTTAATTATGGTTTGAGCTTGGATTGATTTAAGTCTGTCTTATCCCCCATCCTTATTAAGGTACTCTTTGTTGTTGTTGGGTTTCCTTTCTCTAGGGCATAGTCTCTCTATTTGAGCTGTAGACAGTGGTATTTAACCGGTTTCGATAACGGTTTTAGTAGCCATTTTAGTATTCCAAATATTGTAACCTTTTACCTCATATAGTAGTAATAACACCAGATGACAGAAAAAATGTTACGCCTGACATTCTTAAAATATTCTTACGGTTTAATATTTAATATTTAATATCTCCTATATATTAATTAAAAATCATTTAAAAAGTTGTAATCTTAAATTTGTACTAATTAAAAAAACACATATTTAAGTGTCGTTTAATTAGAATATCAATTTAGCTTACGTGACAACTTAAGAATCAATTGAAATTTTTTTGGTCCAAATCCAATTACTAGGAAACATTATTAACTCAAAATATAAGAAGCATGTATTTTTTCCTTAAATAAAAACTACGGAATTACCTAATATGATTAACATACTAGTGGTATGTCCGCGCTTCGCGCGGGATGTATTATATTCGGTTAAATATAAGTTATGTTTGTATATACTTACTGGTTTATTTATTTTATAAATTTATTGTTTATTTTAAAAAAAATTCTACTATATATACTATTTATCATTAAGTATAGTTTTTTTTCTTTTTAGATATGTGCTGAATTGGTCTCAAACAGTTGAAACTATGCAAGAATGTTCAATTTTCGGTTCAGTTCCATTTTGTTTTTCTCGGTCTTTTGTTTTTTTAGGTTCAAGAAATATATGAACCATTCAATTATTTATGAAACTTTCTTTAGTTTTGGTTTGGTTATTTTGGTCTTTGGTTTAGTTCGGGTACCAATCGTAAGAACCAACTAATATCCAATAAGCTTTTATTCCAATTCAGTTCTGGTTTTGGTTAATTTTGGATAATTCAGGTAAAATCAGATCTTTTCAGTTTTGGGATTTAATATCGGATAATCCAGATAAATTTTAATATTGAAACAAAAACTATTTGGATAATTCTAATATTTCGGTAATTCAAATAATTTTAAATATTTTGGATAAATAAATATTTGGGTATTTCATATTTTAGCAATATAAGTTTTTGGTAATTTTAAAACTCAATATAATTTATATTTTAAGTACTCATCCGGTTCTTTGTTCGGTTGCAACACGGTTTTTCAGTTTCAGAAATATATGAACTGCTCGGTTATTTGGGAAATATTTCAGTTTCAGATTCATTTTTTGTCGGCTTCGATTCAGATTTTTTCTTCCTAATTAATATGTTGAGGCATAGTTGAAACCATAGTGATACGCATGTTTAGTTGAAATCATAGTGATACGCATGTTTTGTTATTTTTTGTTTGCACATTTTTTATTGTATTTATTTGTTGCATGTGTTCAGTGGTGGCACATGTTATTTTATTTCAAACTTTCGGGTATTTGGTTTATAAATAATATTTGAATTTTATGGTAATTTTATAACTAAATAGAATGCCTATTATAAGTTCTTATTTTGTTCTATGATACGATTTTCGATTTTTCAGCTTCAAAAATATATAAACCGCTCAATTGTTTGTGAATTTCTGTTTAGTTTTAGACTGTCTTTTTTTATTGCCTTCAATTCGGTTTTCGGTTCTTAATTTATATGCACGCATAGTTGAAACGTAAGTGGTGTCACATGTTTTCTTATTTTTTGTTTGCACATTTTTTATTGTAATTTTTTATTTGTTATGTAATATTGTTATGGAAATTATGTGTTGAGATGCACGAAACTTAACCTTCATTGTAAATATTTTTTGAGCAATTTTGTGTTTGTTTTTCTTTTTGTGTTGTGTCCTCATTTTGAGATAATGTTATATTATGATATCTGGGAAGTCGTGTTATGGAAAGAATTTTATGGGATTGATGTTATTGCATATGATACTTCATACTTACCATGGTCCATGAACCGCGATTCACCAGAGAGCCTCGTGAAATTATCAACCATCCATCTCACCTTCTTTGTGTTTACCTTTCATCTACCAAGAGCATGTCACACCCATGAGTTCACTTTCTTTCTTTGCATTCCAACCCTCCCAACATGAGCAATCGCACCTCGATTGGTTTAGGACAACATTCGGCTTTCAATTCAGTTAGAAGTAGGCACTGTGTCCATTGAATATAGCTGAACTGCAGAGAGAGGATGTGGATTTTTTTTTTGATAAGAAGAGAGAATGCGAAATGATTTGATGGGATTATTGATTGTTATTGAATCCAACTATGGTATTTATAGTTATAGGTGTAGTTTTCAGACGTTTCCATGGTGGTGTGAGTGAACTAATGAATGCGAGAGAGTGGAGGTAGTGATGAGAACGACATTAATGAGATCATTATTGTGGTTGACTGAATTCAGGGGGAGGGCGTTATGTAAACCAACAGTTTTTGTTGGCTAATTTGTTCCGACCATACTTGATCGAAGAAGAAAGACTTTTGGACCGAGATTCTGAAATAATGATAGGCCCAAACAAATAAATCAAATGCAACATGAGACTTTTGTAAGTAAACAACCCATTTTTCAGAAACAAAGAATGAAAAAATAACGCCACGTGTCACATTTTGGAATAGCCTTCGCTGAGGTGGCGCATTGTGGAGCCTTTCTAGTCAACTTTATTAGTATAGATATATAGAAATTAATGATTATAAATAATAAAGATTTGATAACAATTTTTGTATCCTTCTTCATTTTTGTTTAAAATCCCTAACAAAAAAGGTGTCATCCGATATGAAATTCTGAATGTGCTTGAAGTTAACTAAAAGATCAACATTATTGTAATATTTTATATTATTAAAAAATTAAACAGTCACATTAACCATATAATAAAAAATCTAATTTTTTATTATATGTTGTATTTTGAAAATTTTAAATGACTTTAAATTACAAAAATGAGGAAACCTTATATGTTATATTTTTTTATATGTTATATTTTTTCTTATATGTTATATTTTTTCTTATATTTTATATTTTGAATTTTTTAAAACGACTTTAAATTACAAAAATGTAAATTTTCCTTAAGCATATGATTAAAAATATTAAAATAACATGTATCAATTCGATGATTGATCTGGAACCTTTCAAAACTATATGAAAGATAAATGTTAAAATAATTTAACTGTGAAACATTACTGTTCACATTTTTCAAGAATGTGTTCGGGGGAAAAAATAAGGTTTTTGTATCATAAATTGTTTAATGTCTAATATGATCAATCCATGATATATTAAATATAGTTAGTTCCATAATTTTTAAGCCCGGTACATCAAAAAGAAATTATATAATAACAAGAAAAATATTGTATATGTATAAATAAAATGATCAAATATATATAAAAAGTTATCGATAATATATACAAATAAACTTACTATGCGCAAGACGCAGTTCTTATCTATTAATATATAATACATTCTATATATGCCCTGTATATATGATCCAGAAAAATCTAATTCAAAACTACGATATGGTATGACAACGAGATAGCAAATGGAACAAGAAGAAATTCAACTTAATATAAAACAAATGAGGAGAAAAGTCTCGATGTTTTTGGCTTAAGATCTTTGCAGTCATTGGTGAAAAGTAAACGGTCTGAATAAAGAATAGCTTTTTGTGAGAATTCAATAAAAGAATAGTTTCGTCGGAGACTTCAGCATTCAAGAATTTGGAAAATATGACCGAACTATAAACCATTCCACCTATATGCGTGAAATTTTTAACAGAGATATTTACGGAGTGCGCACGAATAAGGCCGCAACTATAAATTATAGCAGTTTATAAAAGACGTTTGCTCAAAAAAAAAAAGCAGTTTATAAAAGACGTTTCGATCGAGCGAGAGATTAACTGTGGTTGATTTAGGGGGCGACTAGTTTTTCCGCTACCATCCGCAAACACAGCTTTTGCGGTTGGTAGCGGTTGTCGGCGGTTTGCAACAATCACTCAAATCGTTCTAAACTGTTTCAAACCGCTTCAAATCTCATAAATTCAAAAACTGGTTCCAGCTAGCGTTTGCGGTTGCAGGCGGTTGCGAAAGGATAAAATTTTTTATTTTTTTAAAACAATATATATACAAAAGTAAAAATATTTAATAAAAATTTAAAATTGAAATTATGAAAATATTAAAATATATCTATTATATTTTAATTAATATTATAAAATTTTATAATAAAAACAATTTCAATAAATTTTCAAAAATTAAAATTATAACTTTCTAAATATAAATTTTATATTTATTATAATTTTATGATTTTTGATATTTTTATAATTATATTAAATGTAAATATTGTTAATTTATTATTTAACTGTTACCGTATTTGGTAGTTAACCAGTCATAAATCACCCGCAAACGCACCAATTTTTAACCGCAGCACCAATCGTACAAATCTTTTAAAACCGCTAGAAATCACAACCGTTCGCATCTACAAACTCTCGTAAACGCTGCGTTGAACCAGTCAGACCTTTACGTGGCGAGAGATGTGTGTTTAAAACGTTAAAATAATAGTCGCGTGAGGTACACGTTCTCAACAAGTGCAACTTTTTGTTAAGACTTGGACTGCACAGCATTTATGGAATAAAATAGTTGATACTAGTTTTGTAATTTTGACGGCCCTGAAAAGTTTAAGAGCATGGCATTAAATGAATAAGGTAGTTGCCTGCCGACAAAAAAATTAGTTGACTGAATTATGGAAGGTTTTTCAGAAACTAAAAACCCAAACTAAAAACAACGAAATTAGGATTTTTAACACTATCATCTTTTTTTTTTCTTTGACCAGTTAATTCGTATTTCTTCTGTTTCTAAAAAAAATACATATAGGTACTTTACAAATATTAAAAAAATATTGATTAGAACATATCACATTTTCTGATTATTTATTTCTCACAATTTTAAACCAATAAAAATTTAATAAATATAGTTAAATTTTTGAAATTTACAATTTATTAGTATAATTAACTAATAAAGTTATATAGAACATATAAAAAGTATTAGGATTATTTGTTTTGCTAAACTTATTTTTAAATACTAGTTAAATTTTTTTTATCGGAATTGGGTAAGAAATGTTCTTAAAGTACAAATCCAAGGATTATGAATCTAAAGTTCTAAATTCCCAGATATCTTTCTTTAAAGAAAACGTATTCTGAATTTGTTCTTCTTGGAAGCTTGCCAGTAGTGAGACTCCGTTTTCTATCTCTTCTTGCAACTATGTCCAGGCACTTGAGACATTTTGTTTTTGTTGGGCATTTTCGATAAAGATTCGGTTTCATTTGTAAGGGGTTTTCTTGTTATTTTTTAAGAGTTTTGATCTTAACCGAGAATAAAGGTTAACGTTGGTGTTGGCCGTTGGGTTTCTCCTGGTGGAAATTTTTTAATGGATTTGATCGGAGATAACCAAATTTAAAGTTGGGACATTGACATCTTATAGATTAATTTTGGGTTTTGGAGATTAGTGAAACACTATGTAAATATTTTTAATTTAATTTGTGTGATCGGAAATAACCAAATTTAAAGTTGGGACATTGACATTAATCTTATAGATTAATCTTGGGTCTCGGAGATTAGTGAAACACTATGTAAATATTTTTAATTTAATTCGTGTAGTAAACATGTCTCCACTATAGAGATATAACATGAGAAAAAAAAAGTACTTAAAAAACTCTTGAAAAGAGATAAAAAAAGAAGAAGAGATAATGTGTCTGGGTTTGTTAGGGTAGGTCTGTAAAGTAAAACAGGTTTTGATTTGGTTGATATTTTGTGAGAAGCTTCGTTACTTAGGGGGTTAAAGGTTAACCAAAGAGATTTAGTTTTCAATGGTTGAATCTTCTATTATCTGAGATTTAGGAAGCTGGTCGTCACAACTTTTTAGTAATACTGTTTTGAGTGTTTGGTAACTTCGACAGTGATCAGATATTTTCTGATTGAGCTAAAACTTGGTAGAGGAGTTGATAACTTGTTCATTTAGGTGAGATTAGTCTCTAGTTTCCGGAATCCTTGTGAGATAAGATGAGGTTGTTTTGCGGCTGCGTGTTTTGAAGTTCTCGTATTGCTCTCTTGTTGTTGTAGTATCTTATGTTAGAGATAACTCTTGATACTTGAATCTCTGTTAAGTTTATGTTGTTGAACAAAAAAGACGTGGTTGTAATATACCCATACATATAGTAGATTTTTGAATGAATTACTGTTTCATAAGTATTCCACGTGAAAAAACGTTCGTCTCATTTAGTTATCACTTATTATACATAATGTTAACGTCAAAGTGTTTTTTCACAAATTCCACACAAGACCAGGAAGAACACAATCATATATTCCAGTGTGCGTGTTTCCCCATTGGGAATCTTTCTCTCTTGACAATTTGTTTTGGTTATTTAGCTATTCGTTAATTCTCAAGGTCAATTTAATCTGTTTTAACTTCTTATGTAGTTTTAGATTTGTTCAAGGGCGAATAAATAACGAATTTCCACGAAGTTAGCTTTGGGGACCAAATTTGACATCATCAGTAGTGTTTGAATCTCGTCGTCCTTGACCAAAAATATATCTCGGCGTCATGATCCGAGTGAACTCTACTTTCCAATTGATATTTCTTTAGAAAAACTCAGAACAAGATAATCTTTGTTGAGAATATTACTAATTTCAACCTCAAAAGTCGTGCAAATTATATATCAATTTTGATATCGTGTATATGCTAACTTGAGCTAACAACATGCATTTTAAATAAACTATCTAAAATATCAATTTAAATAAAAAAACATTGACCACATTATTATTGGTCAACCATACTAAATTAGATGCTGCATATTTAGTTTATGATGAATCAGTTGTTACATAAAATTTATCAAAAATTATCTAAAAATCTAAACTATACACAAAATCCAAAATGACTAAAAATAGAAATTCCAAAATAAAATTTAAATCCAGAAAACTATATATACTCAAAACTTAAGATATACCTGAAAACCAGAAACAATATAAAATACTCTACAAAAAAAATACTGAAAATATCTTAAATACAAAAATATACTGAAACCCCAAAATACACCCAAAACCCCAAAAATACACTCAAAAATTAAATTATACCAGAAAACTCAAAATATGACAGCTCAAAATATATCAAAATATCTAAAAATAATTATTACACATAATGTGTGGATTATTTGAGTGTTTGATCGGATAAAATTGGCAACTGAATCGTATTGAGCCAATTTCAATTCAGAATTTTGTCCTAGACATTTAACTCGGACCTAAAACTCATACATGAACCAATCCATAAAGACCGACTTTGACAAGATTCTATTATGGTGATTTTACAGTATTAGGTCATGCACTCTCAAATTTCTGATTTCTGAGTATATTTTTGTATTTAAAGAATTTTCATGTTTCTCAAGTTTCAGGTATATTCTTAGGTTTGTAGGTATTTGTAGTCTCTCGTTTTTTTGAATATATTTTGGCTTTATGGTATTTACTTCCTCCGATTTATTTTAATTGTCGTTTTAGACTTGAGCACATAGATTAAAAAAACAATTTTGTATATTTACTAAATAAAAATATCCTTACCAGTACACCTAACCACATTTCAACCGATAGAAAAAAAAATTAGAATATCAAAATCAATAAATCTTCATTAAAATTATAAAACAACACTTATTTTGAAACGAAAATTTTAAGCTACAACAACAACTAAACTGAAACGGAAGGAGTATTGTATTTTCAGGTTTTCAGATTTTTTTTTGAATATTTTAGAATATTAGTAATACTGGTCACCCAACATCATTTTGGTCAATTCTGTTTTCAAAATTAATTTGATAGTTCAGATAACTTATTTAAAAGACATGTTAGTTTATGGTAAAAATTAACAGGATATCAAAGTTAAAAAATGTAAAATTCCTTCTTCCGTGATTAACTGTTGGCACTGTTGAATATTTTTACTGAATATAACTCTAGTCTATCAACAATTTTTCCTATTTTCCCTCAAAACAACATATCGTTAATTTTATAAATAATTTTATAAAATCTTTACAAATCTAAGATGAAGAATCAAACTAAACTTAATTAACAAAGTTAATTAATATTTTAACTTAACTAGAACCAAAATAAATTGTGGTTCAATTTTAAAATTATACGAAACTCTACATATCTAAACAATAAATAGGTTTGTTGCTAATGACCCAAAATTGTTGGTCAAACACAAGACTAATCATTTTCATCCTATATTATTCCTAACATATCAAGTTATTTACAAGAATATCACTATTTAAAAAAAAAGGTCAAAGAAATGTTACATGAAATGGTCGTCCGTCTTTTGCTTTTGATGATGTTAGTTTTCTCGCTTAGCCTCATGAAAACCAGCTGACATCACTTCTTGTATGTAAACCATCATCCAAGTTTCAACCAGGTGACGTCACTTTTTGTATGTAACCATCATCCAATCTAAACTATTAAAACAGAAGTACAATAAAAAAATAACCCTTAGTTTTCCTCAAAAATTACCAACTTATACCACTGGGATTAAACTCAACGTTTTGCTTATTTTCTAAACAGAAAAACACTTTTGGTTAATTATTATACCGTCAATGTTCGCATAATTATTATACCGTGTAATTACAAAACCATTACTAACCCACATCTTACCACTTTCCTACATATCATTCTATACATTAACTAAAACATTTACGTTTTCACTTATTACTAAACTATACAATTATTCTCATTACTAAAAATTACAAAACAATTAAAAAAAAGTTGCTGCTTAGTGCTTACCTACATACCTTTGTATATCATTTATAAAACATCGACCTTTATTATGATACTAAGTTCGTTCATCACATCAGAAATCCAGTTTTGCGTCTGCAAAATCAAAATGAGTAATTAGCTATATACAAATATATGTCATAGATTAAGATCATAATTTATATCAATATTATTAGAAATCATGTTATTCAACATCAATAATAATTTAAACAATACCAATTTCTCACAATATATTTCTAAATTCAAACTCAAAACAAATCATTTATTATTTTCCTAAAGGAAATTACCTTACACAATCTATTCCTATCTTTAAGCAATCATCATAACAAATACAAAATCCTTTTTTGGTTTATAATCTTGCAAATCATGTAAAACATTTATTATTTACCTAAAATATATTTCCTTCCACTATCTATTCTAGAACTGGGCAAAAAATCTGAATCCGAAGAACCGAATCCGACCCAAAAAAGTAGTACCGAATCCGAACTGAAATTGATTAAATATCCGAATGGGTTCAAAATTTTGGTATCTAAAAAACTTAAACTGAATCCGACCCGAACCAAAGTATTTCGGGTACCCGAATGTATCCGAAATAGATTTTTATACCCTCATATATAAATATATTTCAGATTTAATGTCTATTAAAAAACATCCAAAATATATAAGATATTTTAAAATTGTTAAAAATACTTGAAAATATATACAAATAATCAAAAGTAAATGTCTAAAATAGCTAAAATATACCCAAAACACCAAAAATACTTGAAATATCTATAGATTATCTATCCAAATATTCAAACCAAATCAAATTATATGTTAAGTTTAGGTATTTCATATATGTTATTCAAATTTATATGTAATATATGATTTTGTTTGTAGATTTTGAAAAATTTAAAGTAAATAATGAATTTTAAAATTTTAAAAATAATTTTAATATGTTATCCGAATCCGAACCAAACCCGCAAAGATCCGAACCGAACCCGAACCAAAACTTAGGAATACCCGAATGGAGCTGAAATATTTGTCCCCGAAAACCCGAAACCCGAATAGACCCGAACCAAACCCGAATGGGTACCCGAATGGGTACCCGAATGGGTACCCGAATGCCCACCCCTAATCTATTCATAGATTTAAGCATTCATCTTAACAAATATCATATTAATCAACTACCACAAAATCTTTATGTGTGCTTAATCTTGCAGATCACATAAAATATCGTAGTTTTCTCAAATTCTATTCGTTTATTATGTTAAGCAACTAACAAACGAATCAAACTTGGAATAAAATCGTATTGGATATTCGCTATTTAGTACTAAAAATTCACAACTAACAAAATCTTAGATATTAGTATTGATTTACTCTAACCTTTCCTAACTAGCTATATATACCTTTTTCTCAATAACCTAAAACCCATACATTCAACGCAAATCCTCCGAAATTGTCTACTATAACTATTTTTCATCCTCTCACAAAACTCAGGCCTTATAAAAATAACTGGTGAGTTTAAGTTAAATGTTTACATTTTTGGAGGATGAACACCGCTTCTAGAGATACCTTTGAGATTTTTAACAGACCAATGGGTAAACCAATATTTCTAAACATTTGTTGTCTTATAAGAGGTTATTGCTTTAACAAGCTAAACTAATATTGCCTCTGTTTTTGTTTTGTAGGGAAACAAAATTCAAGCCTGTTGCAAAAGAACACACATGTAACATGTTCAGCGTGCTATACCAGTTGGAAAATTGGGAGTAATTGAAAATATTCAAATCAATGCAGCTGGTGGCAGGGCAGACGTGTTTCTGTTTATTTTCTTGAAAAAATATTATATAGACTTTGATTTGTGATTCAGGTCCACTATTTTTTCGGTTATAAATGATATTAGACTTTGTAAATATTTAATAGAGATATATATATTTTTATATGTTTTTGGGGATAATTTTCCAATTGGATGTATATTTGCTAGCGAATGTTTTTGTTTGTAAAGCTATATAAACAAAAAATTAAAATAAGCTATAAATAAAAAAATTAGATTTTCTTATTTAATAAAACTATTAAATCTCAAATAAATGTTCTAATATTATACACTTTGTTTAGTTTACTAAGTAAAAGAAAAAAAATACAATATAAGAACAATACAACCTCAAAGCTTAAAAATGTACACTAAACAACATAAACAAGATACACCAATGTCAGATCTAATAACATATGAAACAATAATATGAATGTTTTTACAATAAATAAAACATATGATTACATCAAACATACATCCGCGCGGACGCGCGGATCAAAAGCTAGTTTTCATTGATCACAATGTCATCATTTCCAGCCTCTTCGTTCCCATCAAAATGATGAGGACAATCTTTAATCTTCACGTGTTAACATATCACAAGTATGAAAAGTTTCTTAGCCTTTCATATCAAAAATTAAAAATCACATTCTTATATTTTCCGAATTGAAAGTTTCTCAAAGCACAATGAGCAGTAAAAGTTAAATCTATAAAATTAAATTAATAAATAAAACTATGAAATCCCCAAGAATCACCTATGGAGCGACACAATCTTATATCAAAACTGTATTCAATGAAAAACTCTTAAAATTGAATACATTATTTAAAAAAAAAAAATCCCCAAGAATAACCTATGGAGCGACACAATTTTTTTTGTTTCTGTTCAATATTTAATCTCATACAAATCTCTTATATACTAAAGCGTAAGTCATCTCACCAATCAAAATCTGACACATGACATGTATTTTTACAAAAATGTTTTCTTTTAAATGTTGTCAGAACAGATTAATTTTGATCATAAAATTTCTGAAACTCCAAATAACTAAAATCTAAAGCCCTAAATGTTCTCACATTCACCCCACGTTCAAAACTAATCACGATTTAAACTGTTTTATTGTTTATATATTGTTACTTCAATTTATTAATTTTACTCTCTATTAATCTCCCTTCTACTTCATCTCTTTTTGCTATTCCATCGCTTCATATTCTTCTTTTTAACAATTGTGATCTTTGATTGAAGCAACAAAAAAAATGGTTTATAATTACTCTTAAATAATCTTTTTTCACATATTTCAAGTTGTAAATGGCCTTCGAGTGCTCACGTTTCAAATCTTAATTCTTCAATTAAAGAAGACAAATCAAAGCTTCGGCAACAAAGGTAGCAATAAGCATCTCCAACTCTATTACACACAATGAATAGTTTTGTGGCATTTTAGCGTTTAAAAACACGTCATTGATACTATATTTCTTTTCTTTCATTTTTTAAGATATTGCACATACATCACACTATATGCTGAAAAAGGTACGTAAATAACATAGGTCAATAACATTTTCATAATGGACAAAACTGATTCTCAATTTTGTTGAACAAATTTATTTGCTTTGGTGAATGATTCAGGGAAGAAGAGTTAGAGGCTCACCTTCAAATCACGTGTACATGGCCCCTATAAAGCGAACCACAAGAAGAAGAAAAAAAGAGAAAATGGGGATAATAAAACACTCGGGTGATAGAGGAATGAGGACTTATGTTTATTATCTAAATTAAGACCTAACATCAGGTTAGTCTTCCATATTTTTGTATTGTGTATTTATTATCTTATAAAAAGAGGTGTATTTTTTTCTTTACTTTCAATTCAACCTGTACTTCTGATTTTGTTTTTCTTATTTAGTGTTTAACAAATTTGTAGATCCGTTCACAAACAGAAAAGCCGAAGCAACAAAAAAATGACTAAAAAACATAATAATTAACCTCAATTATCTACAAAAACTAAGTTGAAATTTAATTGTACTTTTGTGCAAAACCTATGATTTTATTGTTTATATTTAATGATTTTGTTGGTTTGGAAAAGGATTAATATTATACATTTGGGTCTATACACTATTGTAAGATATGAACATCAAAATTTTAGTTTCTTTTAAAGTTTGCCAACAATAATCCTCAAAATAATATTTATTTTAATTATAAATTTAAATGTATATATAATATGTTCAAAATGAACATACAATATATATACATAAATATAAAGGCCCGTACGTAATAGTAATACGGGAGGAAATACTAGTAACTAATAAGTGGAAATGAACAGAAATTTGTAAGCCAAAATAAAGCTGAAAACAAGTAAGACCTTTATAAACATAGATAGAAAGAATCTTCTAGGGTGGTCCTGCTTGAACCAGTGGTGAAGGAGTCCTTCCAATTTGTACGTATCTTTGATTCATTAGAGATATATTATAAAAATCAAATAATCTAATAAACAATATAAAAGTTAAAACTCTAAAATTTAATTAATAAATAAAAATGTGAAATTAAATATTTTATTTTAAATAAAAATATACTTAAAAGAAAAATTCAAAATAAAAACTATATAAATTAATTATTATTCTTGATTAAACTTTATAGAGTTTTATTCAGTATTTAAAAATATGGTCTATGAACCCGTGTAGGTTGTGTGTATGCGATGTACAATAGTTAACCGTACCGTTTACATATTACAAAGTGTTTTATACGGACTTATATAGTTTAAGCGCATAATAACGTTTAGGTGAATATTATGCGATCTAGCAAATACCTAGATGGATTTAAGCATTAATATTTTTTTTAAACTAAATATTACCATTATTATATAGTTTACTAATGTTTATTAATTTTTATTTATTTATGTATTTATATGATTATAGCTATTGGTTTAATAATTTGAAAAATAATTTCACTTTATAAATGTTTATCATCATTATATATATTTAAACACGTTTTGCAAAAAAAAATATTTATGTTACTATATTTTACACATAAAAATTATATTTGAAATATATTCTCTGTTCAGTTTTCGAAAACTAATGTATATGTATTATTATTTTTATTTATATATATCCATCTAAATTCCATTTACACGTCCGCGCGGCTATTAGCTAGAGGTTTATCTGCCGCCGACGCCTAGCTTGTTTTAGAACAATGGTTTTGTTGCGACAAACAAAATTTTGAAGGAGATAGAGACGTAAAGTCTTTCAAATAATAGTCATGGCAAACATACTAATACTAAATCGGTCAAAATTCCGAATGCTAAAATAGTGCTGAAAATTCGTAGCAGTTCAGTCTGCTTGTGGTCCTATAAAAAGGGTACGAGACTGGCAATAAAAAAAGCATGTACCCACAACTACAAGAAGCATCTAAAATCAAAACGAGAGAAGATGGCGAACAACGGCAACGCAAACGGCAATGTTTGGCAGTTTAAAGGAAACACAGCAACTAGTGATGCGGCTGCGGTAGCGTTGAGAAAGCTTGTTTTTAAGATGTTCAGAAACTACAACTTGAACAGCGGGAAACCCATCTTGGCCCCAAGTCCTGGCGATCCCTCCGCCTCTCCCAGCTTTCTGACTTGCCCCGTAGCAGAGGAAGCCGTGGCTGCAGCGGCACGCTCGGGCATGGCTAACTCTTATGCACCGAGCCCTGGAATTTTAAAAGCTAGAAGGTTTGAGTTCAATTTAAAATTTATTTATTGTCACAACAAAATCTTTCAAAATAACTTTTAAATCAATAGTTCATTAATTAACTTTAACCGGTTCTCTCAGGGCGGTAGCGGATTATCTAAACGGAGAGCTTCCAGCGAAGCTGAAGGAGGAGGATGTGTATATCACAGGTGGTTGCAACCAGGCAATAGAGATTGTAATAGATTCACTAGCCGGAAATTCAGTCGCCAACATTCTGCTTCCAAGGCCGGGTTACCCTCACTACGATGCTCGTGCTCTCTATAGTTGCCTTGAGGTTCGCAAGTACGATCTCCTTCCCCAAAAAGATTGGGAGATAGACCTAGACGGCCTCGAGGCTGCTGCTGATGAGAATACCGTTGCAATGGTACTTATCAATCCCAACAATCCTTGTGGAAATGTCTACAGCTACGATCATCTCAATAAGGTATGTAATTTTCACATTATTAACAAGCATCGACTTTGTAAAAACGTTATAATCTAATAACCATATTTGCATGGACCAACCTTCAGGTTGCCGAGATTGCTAGGAAACTTGGTATAGTGGTGATATCTGATGAAGTATACAAACATGTTGTATATGGAGATAGGCCTTTTATTCCCATGGGGATCTTTGCATCGATAGCTCCAGTGATCACGCTCGGATCCATATCCAAGGGATGGGTCGTCCCGGGTTGGAGAATTGGTTGGATAGCCATGAATGATCCTAATAGCATTTTGAAATCAACAGGGGTTAGTTAAAAACTTTTTTACCTCAATACTTTTTAATATATTAGAGTTGATATGAGCCGTGTGGTCAAACACTTCTACTAACAAACAAAAGTATCTGCTTGAATAGTCTTCTAATATCCCTAATTAGGAAGAAGTTTTTATAAATCTAAACCCTATTTAATTGCCGACAAAAAAAAAAACCTATTTAATTATATTAGTCATGCACATCTAATCTATTAAAATAGGAGTACAAAATTAGATTATCCCTTAGTTTTTCACTATATTTACAATGGCATGCCACTGAAGTTATTAATTAACCTATCTTTTAGGATTTTTGTCTTTTCTCTTCAATTAATGTATTTCCAAAATCAAATTCTAACTAAAAAATCATGGCAACAATAATTAATAAACCTAACTTTTAATATTTTTTGTCTTTTCCTTTTTATTATACATATGTGTATTTGAAAATAATTAATTCCATATATACATTTCGTAATTACATACATTATACGGTAATTATTTTACTAATTCCACATATACGTAATAAATAGTATACAACAATTTCATTATACATAATCATAAAATTTTGATCCATAAAAACAGTTTATACAATAATTTTATTATATATAATCATAAAATTTTGATCTATAAAAAATAAAAGTACATTTGTGTGATTTTACAGGTCGTATTCTAAATAAATGGATGATATAATTAAGGGTTTACATGATAAAATAAAATTACTCAATATAAACTATAAAATTATTGTGTTTATAAATGTCATATTAAAAAAAAATTAAACGGGTAAATTTTAAAATATATATTATCACTTATACAAATAAATATTCATTTATCAAAAAAACTAACACCTGCGCGGGTGCGCGGGTCAAGCTCTAGTTAAATAATTAGTACGAGAGTCAAATTAAAGTTTTTGGCAATTTGTTCACAACAGGTTATTCAAGCAATAGAGGATTGTTTAGACTTAACTCCACAACCTTCACTTATTCTCCAGGTTTGTGCTCTCACGTTGGCTATCCTATGTAAATCCCTTATGAATTAAAAGTGAATCGACTTTAAAGAGAAAAATTACTTTGATATCTTATTTACACTTATATCATGCTGACCTACCAGCCTTACATGTTTCCTTTCTCAACCCATATTTAAATCATTTTTTACTAACATATTACAAGATTGTCATTGGTATCACTAATATTTATTACAATATTATATAATGTATAGTTTTAAATATTGAAAACATTAACTAACAAATGGAAAGAACTATTACATTGTGGACCCTCTCATTTTGTTCCCTCATGTTTCTAATATTAGTATTGTAAACATGTTCTTACAAACGAAAACATTTACTAATATATCAGTTGTTCACTTTTACGTAATATAAAGCCATTATACTATTCATATATGTACTATGGTTTTATATATTATTTTCTGTAAGACCATGACTAAGAAAATATACTTTTATCTATACTATTATTTAAAAAAATTTACTATTATTTAAGAAGTTATTTTGCTGATGACATCAGGTTTAGTTATTGTTAAACTAAATGTTTCTATTAGTTCATTTTTCAAACTAATAGATATGGGGTAATTGTATAATGTAAAAGTATAACATAAAGAGATTCTTACTATATATTTATGTTAATCTTTCTAAATAATTGAGTTTGTCTTTGTGAAATTTGATAGGAGGCACTTCCTGATATATTAGAGAAAACACCTAAAGAGTTCTTCGACAAGAAGATTAAAGCAATGAGACACTCGGTAGAGTTTTCGTGTGAGAGGCTCAAGGATATCCCTTGTCTCTTTTGTCCCAAGAAACCTGAATCTTGTTCTTACTTATGGGTAAGATTTTACTTTTATGCTCAGGATTTTACTTATGGGTATTTTTCATTTCTTAGATTTTACTTTAATGTTCAGGATCAAAATAAAACTGACTGATTTGAACTATTTATTCCACAGGTAAAACTTGATACGTCAATGTTGGTTAATATCAAAAATGACTTTGAGTTTTGCATGAAGCTAGTTAGTGAGGAGAGCGTCCTCTTGATTCCAGGTGCTTATCGATTTAATTAAGTTTTATGTAAATCCCTGGCCTCCAAATATATGATGATAAATTTTGTGTTGTTTATTTATAATTTTTTTAAAAAAATGTTTTGTAGGAGTGGCTCTAGGGGCTGATAATTGGGTGAGAATATCGATTGGAACCGACGCGTCAGTGCTAGATGAGATATTTGACAGAATAAAAACCTTCTATGATCGCCATGCAATAAGGAAGCTACCCAATTCAATGGGTCTATTGCAAATTTACAATGATCAGGAAATGGAAATTTGTTTTTCTTAATCCCTAAAGTCTCCAGGGTTTTCGTTTTGTAACAACTAACAAGGGACGAATAAATCTAAGTATTTGAACTTTTGTAATATTTAAGTCGTTACTCAAAAACAGTAATATTTTAAGTCATCAATAAAAAGTTGAATTATTGACTAAATGTTAGAACAACTCAAAGATTAAAGAATTGTTAACACATGGATGCACTTTTCTTAAACATGTTACGTAATATACACTTTCAACTTTTGAAGCATTTTTAAATGTGTAAAATTCTCCTGATGGTTCATGCCGGGGAAGAGAAAGATGAATGATTACCTCTGTAGCAGTATTGGTCCTCCTTGTATAGAATGGACATTGATCATGGACTTACTGAACTTATGCTTGATCAAGTTATAAGAGGAAACAGGGTTGGTGAGACATTCACAGAGCAAGCTTACTCTGACATGGCAGAATCCTCCAATGCAAAGTTCAGATTGCAGGCTGACATGTTCATTCTGGAGAATCGTTACATTAATACTGACGATGAGAAAAATTGATGATATCAACAATATCCTCAGTCTTGATGGCGTTGTTTAAGATAGAGAGAGAAGCAAACAATTGCTGAAGAAGATGAATATTGATTGGTAAGCATGTATTAAGGTAAGGAGGCTACCCAAATGACGCTCTTGGGCTTGCGTCTTACAATGTGTGCTTCTAAGAGATTAGTGCCTTATTTTGCGGGAACATCCAAAGATGAAACCATGTATAAAGGTAAAATACCAATAGCAATTGATGTTTTGCAAGCTTTACCAGACATTTAAGCCACAGTGTATCTCTACCTAAACGAAACGACCAAAATGAATACCAAAATTTAAAGCACAAGGGGATAGTCCATGCCACGTTAGATTGTAAAATGATCTAGTGATCTTAGGTACACAATCCAAAACACAGTTTACATAATCTGAACATAACCATGAACCATGAACATCCTCAATTGTTATGAACAATAGCTGAGAAAAGCAACTTATTGATGTCTTCTTTATCTGGCTCCTCTGTCTCTCCCACTACCAGAAACAATAAGCATCATTTAGGAAAATAATACTTAAAACCACTGCAAAACATAACTCAACGTTGCCACGACATCTGGCTTTGTTCTGGTTACCTGTTCTTGATCTAACTTGCATTGTCCACTCCTCAATTATCTGTTGAAAATGAAAAAGCAAAAGGATTTATGGTGGAAAAAGTGTTCTTAAGGAAGCTCATGTGCATATCAAGAAGAAAAACGAGCACCAACCTGATTAAAATCAGCCAATGCATCATCATCAGCATCGCCATTTGCTGATTCTCCCAAGGACGCATTTATTTTCTGAATAAGGTTGTAGTTACCCACAAGTGTTGTCTGCGCCTTGTCAATCAAATCCTGTTTATAACAAAAGAAATAATGAATAATAAAAATCAAATAGTGCAGAGAAGCCTCAAGCAGTTTCACAAGGAAGAACCTGTTTAGCAGACAAAAGCTCAAGGCATTGGTCTTTGAGGAAAGTCACATCTTCCTGCAGCTTCTTGATTCTCTGAATCAGCTTCATTGGATTCGCCTACGTATTAAATTCATAAACTGAATGATAAGATAGATCGAGGTTGAATCCAAAGTAGCAGGATCGAAATTGCTTACGTTGTCTGGGTAAATCTGCTGGAACTCCTTGTCGAGCTTGAAATGGACAGCATCGAGATCACGAGAGGCTCTCGCGAAAACATTGATAAGATTATCGACGGCTTGGTGGTGGTGATGAGGATGATGACTCATCTCCTTCCCTCTTTCGCGTTCCTCTCTCTCTCTCTTAGGGTTTTATCTAATTTTCCCGCTTCTTTCAGTGGAATAAGTAGGCGACTTATATAAACGGCACGAAGTTCTTGTGTAAGCTTTGAGAACAGCATGGCGTGTGTATGAGTGAAAACCGAACCGAAGATAATTTATCAAGCAAAAACCAAATCAATTTTTCTAACAACCAAAGCCAAACTATATGAACTAAAATCGAATCCGAACAAAATATTATTGTGCAATCAAAATTGAATAAACCAAAATATGATTAGTAGTTCAAAATAAAATAAAATATAGTTGGTATCTTTTATTATTACATAACAATTTTGTTACCCGCTAACATTAGACATATCGTCTAAAATGTTCGTTAATAAACTCGTTATGTTATGCGTCCTTGTAAACTCTCGGTCAATTAAGTATATTACTGTTAAGTCTATTGAGTCTATTACACAATAAATTGACATTATTGTGTTAATATTTGATCAAAAAACTGTTAAGTCTATTGTGTTAAGTCTATTACTGTTAAGTCTATTACATTATTGTGTTAAGAATTTACATTTTTGTGTAAAGTCTATTACTGTTAAGTCTATTAAGACTTAACATTATCTATTAAGTCTATTACTGTTAAGTCTATTAAGTCTTTTTGATCAAAAAAGAAAACTGTTAAGTCTTTTTTTTTTTGATCAACTAAAACTGTTAAGTCTATTACACAATAAATTGACATTATTAATTTATTTGAGTATTCATATTGACATTGTGTTAATAACTTTATTATTAAAAATGAAGTTCAGGACAATACTAGAATATAATACGTTTGGAAGTAGTAAACATATTGAAAAGTATGTATCGAAAAATGGTTTTGAAAAGTAGTATTAAAAAATGTGTTGGAGGGAAAAAAACAAAAATCAATTCTAAATCGTTTTGTTTGGATAAGGTGATAAATTCGTTGTTGCTTGCAGGAAATTTCTACCAAGTGATATGCTCACTTTTGGGAGTAATCGGCAAATATCCTTAGTTTTGGCTCCGAGAAATCTGCGACTAGATTTGGTGTTAATCTACAAAATATAACTTGTAAAACATTTTTATATTGAAAAGGACCAAATGAAAACAGAAAGAAAACGAATCTTCTAGCTTCCTTACCAAAGTTTATCAAAGCTGGAACCTCTTCACCCATTACGAATCTCGGTCAACGGTTTTGATGATAGATTTATTGTATTTGTTTTGTTTGGTTAGACTTTTGATTGGTTAGTAAATGATGATAATTATGCTGTTAGTGATGATAAAATTGTGTCTTTGTGACAAAAAAAAATGTGATGATAAAATTGTGTATTTACATATAATAATGATCAACTTATATTCTTACCTACAGTTATAAATTTATAATGATGGTATATTTAAGGGCTAATTTGCGTACTAGCCATAAATAAAGATTAAATTAAATAAATAACTTTGATTTTGACATTATTTAGTGTCAGACATTTCATACACAAACTATCCGGTTTTAACTCTTACCTTAACAGGTAACCATTTACAACTTACAAGTGATAGTACGTTACGTCTTGCGTTGTGTGTTGTGATGAGAACCACATACTGAAACACAAAAAAAATTAACAAGAACGGAAGGGAAATGTTTTTACAGTTTACATTTTTGACAGTAAATAATTTTAATGGTAATATTTTTGAATTTCTATGATGACATCAAAGTGTGTACTTCTTACCCAACCTGAACCTGAAACCAACATAAACTAAACTGAAAAACAGTATTTTCCATTCCATCTGTATAGTATAAAAACGAATAAAGCCATTCTATACAGAATAGCCGATATATTCTATTCCATATTACAAAAGTTGTTTAGGAAATACTAAACCCTAACTGGGAATACTAAACCCTAACCTCTGATTTGTAAACGATATACACATTTTAATGATGTAGGTTAATGATTATAAATGTGTGTTATAGAGTTACATACATATTTGCACCGTCCATTACGAGAACACTTCTAGACTATATACAATGTACTATTTAAAATGATACTATGTGCATACTAGAACCAAGATTGAGCAACATGAAATACAAAGCTAATAGGGATGGTAATAGAACACTTAGCAGTAAACACCTATGTTACATGGAAACGGGAGCGGGTACGTGGAAGCGGAAGCGTATGGAAGCGCAGAAGCGAGATTTTTTAAAAAATTAGGAAGCGGGTACGTATTGGAAACGTATGTATATATATATATACATATATAAGAATCTTTTTAAAAAATCTAGAACTAAAAATTATATGATTTAAATTTAAAATAAATCATTTATATTTATAATAATTATATGATTTCGTATTAAAACTTTAAAATACACATAAATTAAATTATTATATTAATTATTTTTATTACTTTATAATTAATTGACATAATATATTTGAATATATGATTTATCTTTAATAAATATCTCAATGCATAAAGATAATTTATAGTATTAATTTTAATTGTTTTATATGTCTATTCAATCTATTCAATACTATTAAAATTTGGATTTTATATAAATTAAAATTAAAATTTTATATTTTTATTGATATAAGACATTGTGTTTTTTTTAAAGAATGGAAGCGTGATTCCAAAATGGAATCGTAAGCTTCCAACGTGTTTTTAAAGAGAATATTTTAGAAGCGTTTTGGAAGCGAGATTCCGTAAGCTTCCACAAGGTTCCGATTCTGATTCCGGTTCCGAAGCGGGAAGCGTACGTCCGATGAAGCTTCCGTGCAACGTAGGTACTAAACACTAAATCCAAGTTAAGAAAATATATACCCAATCCATAGGCAACCCAAATCTTCATAAAATTAAATCCACCTGCCATAATACTGGAAACATGTATTTACATTCCTTATGAGCAACATGAAATACAAAGCTAATGGGGCTGGTAATTAAACACTTGACATTAAACACTAAACCCAAATTAGGAAAATATAAACCCTAATCCACCATAGGCAACCCAAATCTTCAGGAAACTAAATCCACTTGACATCAAAGTCTATCTCAAACAATCTACTTGGAAGGTCTAATTTTTCCATACCAAACCTGAAGAATGAAAAATAAGAGAGGCGAAGAGTGAGGACGGTTCACACTGTAATATTAAATATAGAAATGAATTATGAGTCAAATCGAATAAGAATGGCTAACGAATGGAAAGACATATGATGTAAAAGTATGATTCCATGTAAAATGGAATAATGTGAACCTTATACTATTCCACTTGACATGACATATATCAACGAGATATACTAATACAGGCATACGATGAAACATCTATGTATTGCAGATGCTATTCCATAAAATAATAGATATTTCTACACCATGAACTATGCACCGCAGAGACGAAACCCCAATTCAAGCAGAACATCAGAGAGGATCCCAAAATAAAATCAGATAAGCAAAGAAGATGTTTTAGTAACCAGAATCGACGGAAGAACAGTGAGAACTTACAGGACTGTCAAAAAGCTCAGAAGAATCAAGTTGGTGAAGTTGGAGAGGTCGGTTGTGTTACTACCCGCCGCCAAAACCGTAACGCAAAACCCAACCGCCGAACCCTAACGAGTAACGGCGAACACGATTAAAAGAGAGGACGACCGAGATAAAAATTGGATTGCATGCAGAGGCGAGGCGTTGGAGCAGATCGGAGGCCTTTCGACTTCGAGAAATTGCTGAAGAAAGTGAGAAGAAGAAGCTGTGATTCGGATGAAGACACGATTTACCTTTGTGCAGTTAATTTTTTTTTTAAATTAATTTTTGTAGCAGGTGCAGCCGGTTAATTAAAAGGGTAATACTGTATTATTATATATATGACGTCGTGTATCTGTTCGTTAGGTAAAATAGCTACTCTGTCAATTATCTTTTTTTTTTGTTGCCATACACCCCAATTCCCCTATATTTAAATGTGCTACAAACAATAAGGATAGATTTATATATTTATATTTAATAGTGTTAAGACTTTATGTGTGACTTGGTCAAACAGATATTGGAGGACAAACAAATCTTTCATTAATATTGACGTGAGCCACAAAACGTCACTCGACTGACTAATAGCAAACGGCAACCATAAAAGTTATAAATATCAGTCACAAGAAATTTATTTTACTTTTATTATCATGTTATTATAATATTATTATTTAGTTATTTTATTATCAATGTGATTTTTATTGTAAAAAATACTATGTTTTAAATAATTTTTCACACTTTTTGGATTCATAGCTCTTTGAGCCTTTTTATTAATTTCAACATTTTACACATTATTTTAGTAGTTATCTCTATAGAAAAATAGAAGCACTTCTATTTTATTTTATTTTTTGTCACAAAGAAGGATATTTATTATCATTGACATTTCATAAAAAATATGAAAAGTATAAATCGCACATTTTCAATAAATGAATTGTTATCCTATATAAACTAACGCCAAGCGGCGTTGATCATGATCACCTAATTTAAAATTTGTCAATTTCTGAAACAGTTAAACTTATGAGAAGCACCATCTTCAG
The DNA here is from genome assembly GCF_000309985.2 of Brassica rapa. NCBI lineage: Eukaryota > Viridiplantae > Streptophyta > Magnoliopsida > Brassicales > Brassicaceae > Brassica > Brassica rapa. Next base: position 38,777,508 of record NC_024803.2, on the reverse strand, counting down.
CATGCCCTCTCTTACGCCGCCGTTAACCTCCACAGACGCTTCCATTATTGGCACTAAACCTTATCAGAACAACTCTTATCCTCAGAATCAGCTTAGCAACCACCGTCCGTGGGCTCTGCAGCGTTTCTCTCCTTCTTCGCGCTGGAGACTTTCGCTTCTCAGTTCAGTTTCTGATCAAACATTCATGGGGGAAAAGCTCAGTGATGATAGCATACTCTCTGTCAATCCTAAACCCTCCAAGTGTTTTTCCTCTAAGCTTATCGATCTTCTTGAGGCACTCGTTGTCAAGCTCATGCACGATGCTTCTCTCCCTCTGCACTACCTCTCAGGCAACTTTGCTCCCCTCCGAGACGAAACACCTCCGGTCAAGGACCTCCACGTCCATGGCTTTCTTCCCGTGAGAGAGCTCCACCACTCTGATCATTTATTTCCATGGGTTCACTGTTTCTGATAGTGTTTTTTGTTAATTATCAGGAATGCTTGAATGGTATATTTCTTAGAGTTGGTCCAAATCCCAAGTTTGATCCTCTCGCTGGATATCACTGGCACGTTCTCTTCTTCCATGTTTTTTTCTAAATTAAAATATCATCATGGTATTGTCGCTTCCAACATATAAATATACATTCTTCCCTATGTTCTTTTCAGGTTTGATGGAGATGGGTAGGTTATGTTTGATCCCCTCACCGCTTATGTTTCTCATTCATTTTTCACCTATCTCTACTCTCTCACACGGGAACGGCTCAGAGGGAGGGCTTGGGAGCCAGTTCCGTGTCTCATGTCAGAGGGATCCAATCTCTCTCTTTTTTTTAAGGATTCTGAATATAAGTTTGTTTTCAAAGATAAAAATGATAGTTTTTAGGAAGAGTGTTTTTTAGATATATTATTTGTGTTACCATAACCATTTTTTCTATAAATGCAAAAAGTAAATTAAAACTACAACTGGTTGGATTATAGAAGCCAACTTCTCTCTCTCTGTTTTTGTGAGGGTTATGTATAGCATTCAGTAAGGTTTTTTGGATATTTGAGTAAAATTTAGGGTAATTCTAATGATCTGGATAAAGTATCGGATCATTTGAATTGTTTTAGATATTTTAGATAAAAATATTAAGATAAATTCAGATATTTCGGAAAGCTTGAAAAATATGAGTAATTTTGTTTTTCTAATATTTTTAGTAAATTTATAAATTGTATTTATAGATATTTGGTTATTTTATATATAAATATAATTGATATTTTTGGTAAAATTTTTTTATTAATTTATCCAAGCGCCCAATTCAATCTCTATTTAATTGAGATCCGCTTGAGATATTTTGGATATAGAAATAAAAAAAATTATACAGATATCTACAAGTTCTAATCTGGTTTTAATTTGTTTTATTAATTTTAATTTGTTTCTTCGGATTTATAATAAAATACTCAAATTTAGTGACAGTAGCGGAGGGAAAAGAAATTTACAGGGGTCAAACTAATTATACAAGTATTTACAAGGGTCAATAAACAAAATTCATCATATGTTTCTTCTATAGGAAATATATGCAAAAAAAATTATTTTCAAAAACTCACATGGATCTGACCCACATAATAATATCCTAGCTCGGCCACTGTTTAGTGATGGTCCCAAAGTATCTGACGCCCTTGCTCTCACATGCATGAATCTTCTGTTATTTTTTTGTCAATTACTTCATTTTTCTATAACTTCGCAGAATGATACATGGGGTACGCATCAAAGATGGGAAAGCAACTTACGTTTCTCGATTCGTTAAGACATCACGTCTCCAGCAGGAAGAGTTTTTCGGAGATGCCAAATTGATGAAGGTCATTATTTTTAGAAATGTGAAAATAAAATATACTTAATAATACAATTCGTGTGAAAAATATGGTTTAGCATATATAAATGGTTACAGAGTCAATATGAGTCTGTAAATTTTTTGCTGTCAAAAAAAAAAAAGCATATATAAATGATTTCATATAATACCACATATGTTTAAAATATAAAAGACCATACACATATAAATTTAGAACTATTTCGCAAATAAATCAAATATATAGATTTTTTTTTAAAACTCAAATATATAGATTTTGATACATAAATACTTAATAATTAATTTAAATAATATAAGTGCCTTGCATAATATCCACCTAAACATCTTTAAGCGTCTGAATAATTGACATAAAATTGAAAACGTTCTACCACCGTCTAGTGCTTGCGCGTTGTCTACTGCAACTGCATGGGAACTTGTGGCGAAAATCATTTGTGCTCTTTTTCGTTTTCAGATTGGGGACCTTAAGGGGTTTTTCGGATTGGTTATGGTCATTATGCAACAACTGAGAATTAAATTGAAAGTATTGGACGACTCTTACGGAAATGGAACTGGTTGGTTACTTCATCCCTGCTACTCTATCCCCAGCTAAGTATATTCACACTATTTTTCGACGTACCAGCTAATACATCGCTCATATATCACCATGGAAAGCTTCTAGCATTGCAGGAGACGGATAAGCCGTGTAAGCCCTCTTCTTAGTTCTGGGAGTTCGGGTTGGTTTTCTCGGTTTTCATGTATCTTTATGAAAATCGGCTCTGTTTTAGTTTTGTTATTTTGGCTTTCTGTTTGGTTTGGATAACAAGATTAAGAATTAGCTAATATCCAAGAAAAAAAAAATGACTCCAACTTGGATTCAATTCGGTTTAAGTTTTTGGATAATTATGGATAAGTTTCAATAATTTTCCCAATGAATAGGACACTAATCATGTGCTCGCCGGCTAGTCCACCCAAAAGAGACATCTCCAGCTAACACGGAAACTCCCTTGACAAAACACATAATAGTCGTCCTTAATAATTGGCATTAGAAAATCGAGACATAATCTAGTTAGGACTAACCATATTTTCTTGTAGTAAAAGTTGAAGCCATTATATTCTCTTTCCATTTTGTAGACGTTATCAAGGTTTTGGAAGATGGAGACCTTCAAACTCTTGGCATGACAGATTATGACAAGAGATTGACCCACTCCTTCACTGCCCACCCCAAAGTTGACCCTGTTACGGGTAAGTCTTCAATTTTTCCTGAGAAACATGATATAGTATTTCTGTTGACCCATGATGTGCCCTATCTCTTTACAGGTGAAATGTTTACATTTGGGTGTTCGCCTATGCCACCTTACCTCACATACAGAGTGATCTCGAAAGATGGCATTATGCATGACCCAGTCCCAATTACTATCTCAAAGCCAGTCATGATGCATGATTTTGCTATTACCGAGACTTACGCAATCTTCATGGATCTTCCTATGCACTTTAGGCCAGAGGTACTCATCAATTTTAAAGGTTACACCTACAAGAGAATTTTGTTTCCCATATAGTTTGTTGAAATTGTGTGCAAGATATGACAAATTATAAAGCAAACATGGGATGCTTATTTTTATACTTCCTATGAGAAAGTCATAAAGTGTCTGACTCCCCTATACATTCATTCTTGTGTCTTTGCAAATGATTTCAAGTAAATGTATTTTTTATGAAGGAAATGGTTAAAGAGAATAAAATGATATATTCATTTGATCCCACAAAAAATGCTCGTTTTGGTGTTCTTCCACGCTATGCCAAGGATGACCTCATGATTAGATGGTTTGAGCTTCCTAACTGCTTTATATTCCACAACGGTGAGTGTATTGATATATCTGTTTAAATCATAATTTTATATTCTATGTACCAAATAAACTTCTGTAATACGCTCCCTATATCTCCAGCCAATGCTTGGGAAGAAGAGGATGAAGTCGTCCTCATCACTTGTCGACTTGAAAATCCAAATCTTGACATGGTCAGCGGGAACGTGGAAGAAATACTTGAAAGTTTTAGCAACGAACTGTAAGAATCACTGACCTGTTACATACATCTCTTCTGCTCCCTCGTAAACAAGATACGCTCCTCAACTATTTGCTTGTGCAGGTACGAAATGAGATTCAACATGAAAACGGGCTCAGCTTCTCAGAAGAAACTATCCGCATCTTCAAATTATTTCCCAAGAATCAACGAGTGCTACACTGGAAAGTAAGAATCTCACCCTTTTACTCAAATGTTGACTAATATATGCAAGGAAACCTCATCATTTCTCTTTTTTTTTTTTCTTGGGTGCATTTAGGAAAAATAGATATGTATATGGTTATGGAACATTTCTGGACGGCATTTCAAAGGTTACAGGAATTATCAAGCTTGATCTGCATGCGGAAGCTGAGACAGGCAACAGGATACTGCAGGTAGGAGGAAATATCAAAGGAATATATAAGCTGGGACAAGGAATATATTGTTCGGACGCTATATATGTCCCGCGCGAGTCAGCGGAGGAAGACGACGGTTACTTGATATTCTTTGTTCATGACGAAAACACAGGGTATTACTTATGGCTCTCCCTACTACTTCCTTAACAATTAGTATTTGTTTCTTTTTGCGTCTTGATGGTAAAATAATATGATGATGACTGAAAATGGACAGAAAATCATGTGTGAATGTGATAGACGCAAGAACAATGTCAGCTGAGCCAGTCGCAATAGTGGAACTGCCACATAGGGTCCCATATGGCTTTCACGCCCTGTTTGTTACAGAGGTACTTCTAAACTACATCCATATACTCTCCTATTTATAAACGATGCATACCTAACTGTACCATTGTCTCCACAGAGACAACTCCAGGAACAAACTCTAATATAAGCAAAACTGGTGCATATATTCCAGAGATGACGAAGCTATAAAGCTCACCTACCATTTCTTCTGAACAGTAGTGTTTGTCATTTTATTGATTAAGTTATTCCAAGTTACGCAATTAGGCAAGTTATGTAACGTTTGGTAGAATTTTGGATAGTGCTTTGACAATTTACTTCATAACCAACCTCAGCTCCTAGACGAAAACCATGTCCCTAGACTTTCCTTGTATCTGTAATCACCTGCTGTAAGAATGTAAATATGTAATGTGTCTTATTATCTCTGGTGATTTCTAATGGTAAAAGCAGTTCAAGCAGGACAGATCAAGCAGATCAAGCAGGACAAGTGCAGATCAAGCAGAACAAGTGCAGATCAAGCAGATCATGCAGGAGAGAACCAAATCAAATAATTTATTATAATTTATGAATGATAAAATCAGTTTAAAACTATAAATCATATATTAAAACAATAAAAATGACACTTAGATATCTAAACAAATATCTTAGATGTTATAGGATCAGCCGAAATGCCTGTAAATGTTTTATAAGATACTTATACTTCTTTTATTTTCTTATTTATAAAAATTAAAAATTAGATGACAAAAAATAATAAGTAGAAAATGATAATTTTGTATTGTCAAAGTTGTAAATAAAATAAAATACAAATATTGTATTCATAAAACTAGATAAATAAAAATTTTAAGTTATGTGTTGTAACAAAGTTATTTATTGACCAAACAAAAAAAAAGCAGATCAACATCACCAAATGTTGGGGGTGAGATCTGCATGCAGATCTCCTGCTTTTTCCACAAAAAGACAAAAAAATATTGAACTGCATGCAGATCTCCCGCTTGAACTGCTTTTGTAAACAGAAAATGGTGAATGGTAAATGTAGTGCGGGAGAACTGCATGTGCAGGAGATCTGCACTTGTCCCGCTCTTCCATTCGGATGGGCTTCGAATGGTAAAAGCAGTTCAAGCAGGACAGATCAAGCAGATCATGCAGATCAAGCAGATCAAGCAGGACAAGTGCAGATCAAGCGGGACAAGTGCAGATCAAGCGGATCATGCAGAAGAGAACCAGATCAAATAATTTAGTATAACTTATGAATGACAAAATCATTTCAAAACTATAGATCAGATATTAAAACAATAAAAATAACAGTTAGATATCTAAACAAATATCTTAGATGTTATAGGATCGGTCGAAATACCTGTAAATGTTTTTTAAGATACTTATACTTCTATTATTATTTTTATTTATAAAAATTAAAAATTTTATGACAAAAAATAATAAGTAAAGAATAATAATTTTGTATTGTTAAAGTTGTAAATAAAATAAAATAAAAATATTGTATTCATAAAACTAGATAAATATATTTTTAAAGTTATGTGTTGTAACAAAGTTATTTATTAACCAAAAAAAAAAAAGCAGATCAATATCACCAAATATTGGTGGATGAGATCTGCATGCAGATCTCCTGCTTTTTCCACAAAAAGACAAAAAATATTGAATTGCATGCCGATCTCCCGCTTGAACTGCTTTTGCAAACAGAAAATGGTGAATGGTGAATGCAGTGCGGGAGAACTGCATGTGCAGGAGATCTGCACTTGTCTCGCTCTTCCATTCGGACACTAGATATGTGCTGATATACAGGGAAGCAGATCAATATAGACAAATAGACAAATACGATAGCTTTAGTATACGGTACGATATACGTATATTCAGCCTTGATGCCTCGTATAGCTTTTTTTTTTTTTGAATTAATAAATATATATTCAACCCGAACAATTGAGAATTCAGAACCGGTTACAAACTTGCTTTGAACAAAATTTTCAAAGTCAAACTATTACAAAACTAGTTTCGCCCGCCCACTAAACCCGGCACATTCCGCTAATCCGTTTTTCAAACCTTTTTGGAATCGGTTGCCGTTTTCAACCTTTGATAAACTCCACGAGCTTATAACCGTCACTGTCTATGTCTATGAAGCGCTCGACGACCAATATGGACGATTCCAGATACTTACCACACAGCCTTGCAATCGCCATTAAAGCTGGGCTTATACACGACCCCACACAACGCTTGAAACCGAGCAAAGCACCCACTACCACCACCACCGAACCTTGCAAGAAACCGGGTTAAGTTGTTCGCCACTCCCTGCCTAGCATGTCTCTACACCTGCATGTACAATACATCAAGCTACACCACAAACTTGACTTCGTAACATGAAATTCTATGTTGACTAACTTATCGTTAGTCAACCGTTAAACCATGCTTAATCGGATAAAGGAAAAGTGCCGATTTCAACCTGTACAATTTTGGTCATGCCTTTTTAGACCTGAACAAAGAGTAAGTGTGATTTCATACCCAAACTGAACAATAATTTGAATTTCATACCCGAACTGAACGATAGTTTGAATTTCATAAAAAACTACTATGACCGTTATTTTTTAGCGAGTCAGTGTCTAGGCAGAGATGACATATCGAGGAAGAGTTAAAACGACGTTGTTTTAGCAAAAATAATAAAATTCCGTCACTTGGAGGGTCAAACCCACGCTAGACAAGTGAATTAAACGAACACTTTACCATCAGGTCAGTAACTGTTGTCATATTTACATATATACTAACTTATATCTTTGTCTTGTTCGCTCTCTTTCATGTTACACCATTGTTTTACTTCTTCTCGATACTAGGTTTACTCACGTTCGTGGCGGATCGATCCCTGATCAAATGGATTCGATTTCTTGTGTTTGATAATCCCTCAGTTCATGCTAATTCATTTTTAGACGAAGAAACTAATCCCTTCTCTTGTCTACGTGTTATAGCCGGAGCTACTCTTTTTGGCTCCCAACATTACCTTCTCATGTGATTTTAAAATGTTCATTACTATCAAAATAAAACTTCATAAAGACTGAAACTTCTGAAATTGGCAACTGAGAGAGAGATAGCCAGAGGGAGAAGAAGCTAGTGATTTATTTACTCGTTTTGATACCTATATAATTTAGTATATATGTAGATTTTACAAAATTTGTCTCAGTGCAGTGGTTTAATGCTCAGTTTCTAGGCGTGGGTCGAGTCATAGTTAGTGTTTTAATTAGTTTAGTTAAAATGGTGTCGGTTGACTAACCAAACATTAGTTTAAGTAGTTTTTATGTTAATATTAAAGTGGGTATGAAATTCAAATTATTGTTCAGTTTGGATATGAAATCGCACTTACCCAAAATTGTACAGATTGAAATCAGCACTTTTTTCTTATTCGACTAAACATAGTTTAACGGTTGACTAATGATAAGTTAGTCAAAGTAAGATTTTATGTTACATAATAAAATTTGGGTCGAATTTTTTTAAAAAGATTTATGAACGATTTCGCACGTATGTTTTGTTTGAGTTTAAAAAAGCACAACGCAAATTGATGGAGTGTATACAACCATTTTCCCCATTGTTTGTATACATAACTTTTCGACTTTCTCTTTGAGTTTCCCACAAGTTACTGAAAGTTTGCTACCACTAGTTGGTGACCTCATTTTAAATATGAGATATTCCAATCAATTATTTTAAGTTTAATTTATTTTTCTGCAAGTTGCTACTTGTTGATGTTGTATTGATTGATATGTCTAGAAAAGAGATAAGGAAAATCCTTAGTAGTGACGCGCTGATGCCAGTTGCTTTCAAGTGTTTTTTTTGCTTGCTAAGACTGCTAATATCATATTAATGATGTTTGAGATTTACAAAAAATTAAATCTAGAGTCTACTCTATCTTGGTAAAAAAAAAAGAAAACAAGATAGAGCAAAGAAGCTTTAGGAGCCTAATGATTAGATTATCCAACTTGACAAGAAGTTAAAAAATAGCTTCCTATCTTGCCATGAACATATTCTTCACTTCTCTGTAACTCATCATTGCAATCACCACTTGACCAGATGATAATGTTGTTGTGATAGACGTTGTTTCTCTGTCTACAAATGGTAGATTGTACAGCAAGTTGCTTTCAACTGCTATCTATTGTTTTTTGTTTTTTTCGTCGACATGTTTTTGTTTTCTCACTGCCAGTTGTATACTTGTATTGGTACGTCCAAAATGGAGACAAGAAGATATTTAATTACTCAGTTCAAAAAAAAAAAATATTTAATCACCGGATATTTATATACCATAAAAAATATTCAATCACCAACGTGTTTATAAACAGTGGTATTTTTTGCCCATAATGTTTACTAGGAACTGACCCGCGCATTTTACATTTGTATACATTGATATTTATTTTTCATAATTAGTGTTATATATTTTAGATGAATCGTAAAATAACTAATTGTATTCAAAAGACATGGACCAAATCGGATAGTATGGTTATTTTTTATACAAATATCCAAACCCGTTTTAGATACATATGTTATTTAGATATTTTTAGATTCTTATACATTGAACCGAATTCATCCATACACAGAATGATCCAACTCTAAATCCACACATAAATTTATAATATTCAAGCGAAGAATTTCAAAACAGAAAAAAACGATACCCGAAAAAAACAATCCGTACCTAAGTGGATAGTCAATGTTCATGCCTAACTGATTTTATAAATTAATAAAAATAACTCTTTCAATATGTTTGGTTAAATTAAGTGAAAGAGAAAGAGTTTTTTTATTTAGTAAAACAATTATATAAAGTGAAAAATTAAGTGACAATAAATGTAATACCTTTTTATTATTTTGATTTAAATTATTATTTTATTCACAAACAACATGCTTTTGAATTGTGTTTTTAGCTACGTAATTTTCCACCGATTGAAACTAAAATAAATAAAAAATTAGTAAAATAAAGCAAACCGAATGTTTAATCATATGCAAAACCTATTTATTTTATATTTTTGATTTTATAATTAGCACAAATTTAATATTGATTGACTAATCAATAAAATCTGCACTATTATTATTATAGTAATATAATTAATGATGTTATGTATTGTTAAGATAATATAACTAATGAAATTGTTAAACTAAGTGAAATATGAAAAGACAATTAATGTAATTACTAGCTTTTGATCCGCGTGCCCGTACGGGTAGTAAATTTTTTTCATGTTCAATTTTTATTTGTTTCTCATTTCCAAGTGTTATGTATTTTTGATGTCTCAACATAATACAAATTACATATTATTATATTTACATAACATAGTTTAAAATATTAATGGTGATCTTATTATTTCATGTTTATAACTGGCGTTTGTATCATATATTCATCATAATCTATTAGTTATATTGAAATGTTTATTATATGCTAAAAAATAATATGCAAAACATTACTGATTTTACAGTGACAACATCTATATTACTCTACTGAATTAAATGTTTTTACATTATTTAAGAAGTTTTCTATTAACAATACACAATATAGATTCTTAAATGATTTTCTAAACGCTAGAACAAATTATCAACAAAAAACAATTGCGATTATAATTATAATTAGGGCTGTCGATAAATATTATTTTGATTTGTGGTAAAATAATATATGATTAATAAAAACTTCACTAGGGTCCTGTTATTTTTTTCTGGGAACCAACATATCAGTTTTATGTTACCAAGTAAAAAAAGCAAAAAATCCAGACCACCAGTGTGATATGTTTTCGTGTGTGTGATGTATATCATTAAAATCCTACGGTCAAGTGGGAAGAAATGCTGGTTTTAGGGCCTGATTGGTTCAAACACAGCGGTTGCGGTTACGGGAGTTTGTGAATGCGGGCAATTGTGGTTTTTAGCGGTTTTAAGAGATTTGTACGAATGTTACTACGGTTAAAAATTGGTGTATTTGCAGGTGACTTATGATTGGTTAACTACCAAATGCGGTAACAGTCAAAAAAATATATTTATATTTAATATAATTATAAAAATATCAAAAATCATAAAATTATAATAAATATAAAATTTATATTTAGAAAATTATAATTATAATTTTTGAAAATTTATTGAAAATGTTTTTATTATAAAATTTTATAATATTAATTAAAATATAATAGATATATTTTAATATTTTCATAATTTCAATTTTAAATTTTTTATTAATTATTTTTAATTTTCTATATATTTTATTTAAAAAAAAAGAAAAACATTTACCCTCCCGCAACCACAAACGCTAGCTGAAGCCAGCTTTTGAATTTATGAGATTCGGAGCGGTTTGAATCGGTTTAGAGCGATTTGAATGATTGTTGCAAACCGCCAACAACTGTTACCAACCGCAAAAGCTGCGTTTGCAGGTGGTAACGGAAAAACTAGTCGCCCCTTACTCTGGAGATCTTTTGTTCGACCTGTCCCTAACGTATTTTGCTTTTTTTTTCATTTTTTTCATTTACTGAGTGGCATAATGGTAATTTTCTCATCATCTTCCCCAATATTTTTTTAGAGTTTGCGACTGTGCAAACCATTTTCATGGCGGCCATCAACTGTAAATAATCAAATTGTTGAGTGATTTCGTCTTATTTATGTCCCAAATAAATAGATTAGTTATTAAGCATCAGATTTAAACACGTCGAGCGTCTAGCCAGCGCTCAATCAGGTGTCTTACCGGAGTTTTCGAACATGGATTGCATCTATCAGCATCAAATTTATTTAGATGGTTTAATAATGGTTTAATGATATGGTTTAGTAACTTCATAAACGATGTGAGAGTATTAACGAAAATTTCGCGTATATAACTATATATCCTTTTTGCTTTAAGCCATCCAAGAATATATGTCAAGTTTTCTGCATAGGAGATGAACATGATATTATAAACCATATGATGTAAACCAACACAACAACTATAATTGAAATTTATTTCTCGTTGAATTAAGTGATTTTCTCACATCAAAAATCTATTTTATTGCTCAAGCCAGATCGGAACTAAACAATCAACGAAAAACAAATCTCTGTAAAAAATATGTGCAGTCTTAGTTAATGAATACACCGTCCTGTTTTGCTTGATAATGGTAAACAATCTCAAAATTTTGAAATCTTTCTTTTAGAGTAGCGTACTCCTTTCATTCATTAAAAAGCTTGGACATGTATTAGTTCTTGAATCATTGAAATCAGATCTTTGCATTATGTTCTAAAATGCTGATATATTGAATATTGTAATATACTTTCTATAGCCCAAGAGCTTCTAGCTCTCCATATGCAGAGGTGAAACACGCCTCCTTTGATTCCGTATTCCCAATAGTTTGTGTTGTTCTGAAGAGTGGTATAATAAGCTACAAAGTTAGAGGGTTTGATGGGGGCTTGGAATACAAGGAGTTGCTTCACACCCTTGCACTCGAAATTCGAATTTGTTATATGTGGTATGGAATGCATGATAACCTTCCGACAGATAACTGTAACATTTGTGACAGATATCTTTGAATTGGTAAAGATGGTTTGTAAACTTAAAGAATGACCTGCATTTGCAAATTATCTTGAAGAGTTTCTATGAAACAAAGATAAATATGACGCTTTTGTGATGACACATGTGCTCTGAACTCAAAATACATGGGTGGACAGTTTTGGTGCTCGGAGTCAACCGTTTTATGTCGTTCGCATAAACACGAGTTCCCATTTTGGTTTACATATTCTTCAGAAAGTCTATTTCAATCAGTGAATATGAAAATTTGTTTATTTCAAAAGAAATTTTTTTATTGTTATCTACACAAACAATCAACACAACATACAAATCTAAACAAAAGAAATGTATCGAAAACTACAAGAACTATTTGATTCACATGACAACATCCTTGAACTATTATGTGTTATGTTGCTAACACCGCAACTATCATTCTGATAGCTAAAATGTGTGTCAGGTTTGGAATTCAACAACATCTGATAAGATTTATGTTAATTAAACTCTTAAAAAGTTAAAATGGATCATAACACATATACCAAAAATAAAAATAAAAATAAATACACAGATCAAGCATATACAAATGCAATGTTATACAACCAAAACATGTGGAAAATAAAAGTTGGCTGATTCCAAATCCAACACTTTTTTGGCTACCAGAATGATGTATATTGGTGTTAACAACATAATACATAACTAGATTTTGACCCGCGCAACCGCACGAATATTTGTTTTCACTTTTCTATACATAAATTATTATTTTTAAACATTAGTGGTATATATTTGTAATGTTAATCATATACTTAAATGTTTATATAACTATTTCAAATACAATAATTTTATAATTAATCAATTGTTTAAAACCGTATGTATTTTCACTTCTTATTATATATTTATCTTATTGTATTTTCATTTAGTTATTAAACAAATTAATATATTCATGAGAAAACATATTTGAAAATTATTTTGTATTTAATTTATACTAAATTCTGACCCGTGTTTCAAAGCTGTATTTTTTTTTACTAATATTTTTTATGCTTATTCATTTTAGATAATATATTATTTTATATACAAAAGTCTAAGATATGTTAATTTTTAGACATGTATTATATGGTTTTCTAATTTTAACCCGTTCTATCATCATATTTTATTTTTAAAATAAATATTTATACTAAATTCTGACTCGTGTTTCAAAGATGTATTTTTTTACTAATATTTTTTATGCTTATTCATTTTAGATAATATATTATTGATATACAAAAGTCTATGATATGTTAATTTTTAGACATGTATTATATAGTTTGCTAATTTTAAGCCATTCCATCACCATATTATATTTTTAAAATAAATCATTTATATTATGAAAATAAAATTTATAAATTTATCAATTGAATATATTTTTATCATATTTATTTAGGTATAATAATTATATTTTAACATGATCATGACTTTGATCAAAAAAAAAAAAACATGATCATGACTATAAAGTAGATAAAATATGATATAGTTTATTTATTTTTTATTTTATAAACGATAACTTAAAATACATTAAGTTATTGTTAAAATATTTTTACACAGATTTATTAGAATTTTTAAAATATAATATATAAATATATATAATATTTAAAATGAAAATATATTATGATTAAAGTAGTTACAAATATTTTATATTATAAGCTTTAAAGAAATACATGTTAATTTTTATACATGCATTATATAATTTGCTAATGTTAACCCATCTTACCAGTGTATTAGATTTTATTTTTTTAACACAAATATTTATACTTACGAAAATAAAATTTATAAAATTTATAATTTTAATACAATTTTATTATATTTAGCTCAATATAATAATTTTTTAATATGATTGATTATGATTATTTAATATATAAAATACTACATAATTTTTTATTTTTTATTTTATAAACGATTACTGAATTTATTAATGTATAATAATATTTCTAATGAATTTTGAAATTAGTGAAAATATTTAAATATAATTTTGAAGATGAAGATCTTGTGAAAATCTTTTAAACAGATTTGTTAGAATTTTAAAATAAATATATTTATATTTAAAATGAAAATATATCAAATGATATTATAATTAAAGTATTTTAAAGATTCTATGTATTATTAGTCTTAATAAAATACATTTAATAAGATTTCTAAACGATGTCTATATTAAGAAAATCACACATGAAAAAAGTCATGACTTCTATTTTAATATATAAGATAGTTCAGAGATATTATCATGTGAATTATATAGTTTCTGTGAATTTTGATATATTATTTTTGTCTACATGTGTAGCCATGTAATGGTGTATCGTTCATGTAGTTCACAAACATTTATTTTCTTTAAGAACAACATTTTCTCTATGTTTCTTCTTTATATATCTCCCAAATCCACACAGTTTTAGTTGTCCAGATACTCAATAACCATCTTCTTCAACATGTTCTCTCTTTCACCGCCGTCCAGCCCTAGAGGCGCTTCAGTTAGACACACCTCTAGATTACACTACAGACATCTCTTGCTTCCAAAGCGTCCCCATTACTCGGTCACTGCCACCAAACATTATCAGAACAATCCTTACCCTCACAATAATCTTAGCAACCACCGTCCGTGGGCTCTGCAGCATTTTTCTCGCTCTTTGCGCTGGAGACGCTCACTTCTCAATTCAGTTTCTGATCAAACATTCATGGAGGAGAAGCTTGGTGATGATGGAATACTCTCTGTCAACCCTAAACCCTCAAAGGGTTTCTCCTCTAAGCTTATCGATCTTCTTGAGTCACTCCTCGTCAAGCTCATGCACGATACTTCTCTCCCTCTAAACTACCTCTCCGGCAACTTCGCTCCCCTCCGAGACGAAACTCCTCCGGTCAAGGACCTCCCCGTCCATGGCTTTCTTCCCGTGAGAGAGCTCCACATCTGATCATTTCTTTCTAAGAGTTCACAGTTTCTGATTGTCTTTTTTGTTAATTACCAGGAATGCTTGAATGGTGAATTTCTGAGGGTTGGTCCAAATCCCAAGTTTGATCCCGTCGCTGGATATCTCTGGCACGTGCTCTTCTTCATTTGTTTTTTTCTTAATTAAAGGATTATTAATTTATGAGTGGCCTCTTACTTATAATATTTGATTCCCTCAACTCTTTTCAGGTTTGATGGAGATGGGTACGTTAACGGTTTCCTGTTACATGTTCATAGTCCCCTTGATTATCTCACGAAACCCACGGGCTGCTTAACGCCAAAATGAGAGTTTTTAGGCAGAACTTGTTAGATATATAATTTTCCATTTTTGTCCAACATAATTTTGTATACATAATCAGTTTTGAATTAATTAGTCTAGTAAATATTTACATATTTTTATTTAAAAGAGTTCGGAAAGGTAAATTAGAACTAAATTTTCTTTTCAATTACAGAACCCAAATTATTTTCTTTTGTCACGGGCCCCAAATATTTTGTGCCGATACTACCTGCTCTTATATGAATCTCCATGTCTCATATAACTTTATAGAATGATACATGGGGTACGCATCAAAGAGGGGAAAGCAACGTATTCTTCTCGGTACGTTAAGACATCACGTCTCAAGCAGGAAGAGTTTTTTGGAGCTGCCAAATTGATGAAGGTGAGCTTCTAAATATATATATATATATAAAGTTTATCTTCTAAAATTGCATTGCTCATAGGGCCAGTGACCGATTCAACATTTTTATAGGCTATAACGCAAAACAAAATTTAGATTCAAAATTTTTATATTTTCAGAAGAGTTATTAAAAAGAAATCAAAATTTATCGGTATATTTATAAGTTTTGTAGTGAAGCGAAAATATACACATAAGATATATTTTTTGTTATTTTCAACCTATTTTTATATTTATTTATTTTTTTAATATTATATATATATATATATATGAAAATGGAGTGCTTTAATTATTAAGAAATGGGAGATCCAGGTGGCCAGTGCCGGCTTTGAAAAAAAGCTGAGGAAACAAGCATGCCTTCAAATATTTATAAACTAGCGTAAGATCCGCGCAATTGCGCGGAATAAATGTTATATATAAAACTAATTTTTATCTATTATTATTTATTTAATTTATTTAAGTATTATGTATATAATTAAATTAGAGTAAATACATAAATAAAACAATACATCTTGTTTATTTACAATACTTTTTGGTAAAATAAATCAAAACAATCATTTTATTTATTTTACATGGTATATAACTAAATGTCATTGACATGGACATAGATATATAGTATATTTTAATATAAATATTTAGATATATAGTATATTTTAATATAAATATTTATTATTGAATGCAAATCTAATTTATTTTAATATAAATATTTATATCGTATAAATAAATCTAATGTGCGATTTTTTGAATGTAAATTTCAAAATTAAAATATTTAGGTTTCAATACATTTTCAATACGAATTTAGAAATTACCATATAATATGAATGTCCAGTAAATGAGACTTCATATTTATACGATTTATATTCATTTGTATCATGTTATTACTAAGAAAAGTTAAACCATTGATCACAAATGTTTAGTGTGAGACATTTAACATTTTCAGTAATTTATAGTCGTTTTAAAAATTCAAAATATAGCATATAAGAAATTTTTTTTTATTATATGATTAATGTGGTGGTTTAGTATCTTTTAATAATATAAAATTAAACTTAAAAGAGCTAAGATACAAAATTATTATCAAATATTTATTATTCTTAATCATTAATTGTCATATATACGTTAATTATATTAGGTAATTCCGTAGTTTTTATTTAAGAAAAGTGCAAGAATATTATTTTGTACACTATTTTATCTATTTAATAATTAGTTTAATAAAAATTATAATATAAATTAAGATATACCAACTTATTTATCTAAAAATTTTGATTTTTATGGTGATACGTTGTTATAAAACAATGTTGTAATGTTTCTCAATTAATATATAACTAGATCTTGACCCGCCCGACCGGGCGGGTATTTTTTTTATGTTTTTAGTTTTTTTTGTTTATATTAAATGATGCATTGGTAATATTGAAACATAAATTTATATTGAAAATTAATCTTTGCAGCTATAATAAAAATTAAAATTAAAATTTTAATAAAATATTTTGATATAAATTTTAAATTTCCTAATTAAAATAATATAGAGGTGGTCATATTTTTTCCAATTTCAAAATCTAAGTTTCCTTAAAGACAAAGAAAAAAATTTATAAGTACATAAAATATATAAACATATTTGGAACTATAATTTCTATTAAAATAAAATTGATAAAGAAAAATAATCTTGTTGTTGTTATTTATTTCTAGAGCTTGACCCGTGACCGTATGAATATTTACTACACATTTGTTAATATAACATTTTTAAACATAACAATTTCATTTATTACTTTGAATAATTATATTTTGTGATTTTAATCATCTATTATATCACAATGTATAATATAAACAAATCCAATATTTATAACTAATTGGACTTATATTGTGAAAGCATTATACTAATATATGAATAAACTATTTTATATTTTATTTATATGTTATATAAATTGATTATGATGTGTGATTTTTTTTTTTTTTTATTTATTACTTATAAATATTAAAAATATTGAATATGTTAATACGAAATACATTAGAAAATTTATTTTGGTTATGATTTGATAAAAGAAATCTATTATTTAAATTTTGGAAAGACATTAAATGCTTAAATCTATTATTTAAATTAGGAAAAGACAAGCATGCTTAAATATAGGTTCAATAAATATCTTAATGGCATTTTAATGTAAATAAGTGGTAAAACTAAGGGGTATTTATATTTTGTACTTCTCTTTTAATAATATAGAAGGATATCTTCAGCTCAATTTTTATTCAAGTTACTTTAGGTCAGGTGGAAACAACATGACCATTACCATTTCAATGTGACCGGATCAGTTCCTCTTACTGGCCACATCTCCTTTTATGAGTCGGCATTGCATGGGCGAATCATTTTTTATTTCATTGAAAATTTTGCAGATTGGAGACCTTAAAAGGGATTTTCGGATTGCTTATGGCAAATATGCAACATCTGAGAACTAAACTGAAAGTATTGGACGACTCCTATGGAAACGGAACTGGTTGGTTACTTCATCCATACTACTTTATCTCCCAACTATTTCAAATTCTGATTCTTTTTTTTTCTTCCATGCACCAGCTAATACATCGCTCGTATATCATCATGGACACCTTCTAGCATTACAGGAGACAGATAAGCCTTGTAAACCCTCTACTAACTATTTTGTTTTTCTTTTCTTTTTCTTGGGATGGTCCAAAGTGGTCGCAAATAATTGAACTTGGTTACACCAAAAAAATAATAATTGAACTTGGTCTATTTCCTCTGCTATGCTTAAAATCTAAAAATAATAATTGAATTTGATGTGTGTGTTTTTATTACCAGAATTACTCATTATTTCTTCTATTTAAAAATCATATTTTTAGATTTGGATAGGACACTAAATATGTCATTCTCTTTTTGTCTTTATAGATGTCATCAAAGTTTTAGAAGATGGGGACCTGCAAACTCTTGGTATGATAGATTATGACAAGAGATTGACCCATTCCTTCACTGCCCACCCAAAAGTTGACCCTGTTACGGGTAAGTCTTCAATTTTTTTCTGTGAGAGACGAGAGCTACTCTTTCTGTTGACCCATGATGGGCTGTCTCGGTCCAGGTGAAATGTTTACATTTGGCTATTCGCATATGCCACCATATCTCATATACCGAGTGATCTCGAAAGATGGTATTATGCATGACCCTGTCCAATTACTATATCAGAGCCAATCATGATGCATGATTTTGCAATTACCGAGAATTACTCAATCTTCATGGATCTTCCTATGCACTTCAGGCCAAAGGTACTCATTAAATTTAAAGATTACACCTACAAGAGATTTTTGCTTCCCTTATAGTTTAGTTGAAATGATGTGCAAGAGACGATGATTATTAATTTATAAGCAAACAAGGGACACTTGTTTTTTAATACTTCCTTTGAGAGTCATAAACATTGGTTATACATTCATTATTTTCGTTTTTGAAATTTATTCTAAGGAAATGGTGAAAGAGAAGAAAATGCTATACTCATTTGATCCTACAAAAAAGGCTCGTTTTGGTGTTCTTCCACGGTATGCCAAGGATGAGCTCATGATTAAATGGTTTGAGCTTCCCAACTGCTTTATATTCCACAACGGTGTGTGCTTTTATATGTCTGTTTAAGGGTTCATATGATCATTTCTTATATTCTACGTACCAATTAAATTTCTATGAATGATTCCCTATATCTCCAGCCAATGCTTGGGAAGAAGACGAAGAAGTCGTCCTTATCACTTGTCGCCTTGAGAACCCAAATCTTGACATGGTCAGTGGGAATGATGAAGAAGTACTTAGAAGTTTTAGCAACGAACTGTAAGGATCCCTGACATGATACATCTCCTATTCTCTCTCCTAAATCAAACACACCGTCCTCAACTATTGCTTGCGCAGGTATGAAATGAGATTCAACATGAAAACGGGCTCAGCTTCTCAGAAGAAACTATCTGCATCTTCAGTTGATTTCCCAAGAATCAATGAGTCCTACACTGGAAAGTATGATTTCACCTTTGTCCATGAGTATTGAACATGCAAGAAAACCTCATCTTTTGTTTTCTTGGTGTATTAAGG
The DNA here is from genome assembly GCF_000309985.2 of Brassica rapa. Taxonomy (NCBI): domain Eukaryota; kingdom Viridiplantae; phylum Streptophyta; class Magnoliopsida; order Brassicales; family Brassicaceae; genus Brassica; species Brassica rapa. Next base: position 38,757,780 of record NC_024803.2, on the reverse strand, counting down.
AAACAGAGATATGTATATGGTATTGGAACATTTCTGGACGGCATTTCAAAGGTTACAGGAATTATCAAGTTTGATCTGCATGCGGAAGCTGAGACAAGCAAAACAATGCTGCAAATAGGAGGCAATATCAAAGGAATATATAAGATGGGACACGGAATATATGGCTCAGACCCAATATATGTCCCGCGCGAGACAGCAGAAGAAGACGACGGTTACTTGATATTCTTTGTTCATGATGAAAACACAGGGTATAGTGCTTATTTACTTACATGCATGCTTCCTTACCGGTTTTGCATTTGTTTCTTTTTGTGTCTGTGCTGAACGATAATATAATGACGACTAAAAATGGGCAGAAAATCATGTGTGAATGTGATAGACGCAAAAACAATGTCGTCTGAGCCAGTCGCAGTGGTGGAGCTGCCACATAGGGTCCCATATGGCTTCCACGCCTTATTTGTTACAGAGGTACTACTATACGAAATATATATATTACCCTCTTAACATGCTATGTATATCTAACCTGACTGATGGTCTTGTCTTCACAGGAACAACTCCAAGAACAAACTCTTATATAAGCCAAATTGGTGCATCTATATATGTAGAATATAGTTATGGAAAGCATACAATACTAAATATTAAAACCCTAATCACGTATGCATGCTATATTGTATTGTAATCAAGTCATCTAATGGAATTATTCAGCCTCAAGTCATATAAAATCAGACCATAAGATCGTGGCCGCCATTTTTCTTTTCCAAAATGATGTTTTCTTTCTCAACTCTATTAGTATGACAATTTCACCTGCCACATCTCACGAAACTGTTCTCTCCGATTCCAGATGGCCTTATCAATGTCACTATGAAAAACGTGACAAAACTCAGTGCTACCAATTTCCTCACTATATATAGGGGTGTCAATTCGGCCCGGCCTAGCTCGGCCCAAACCTGCCAAGCTCGTAAATAGTTGAGCCCGGTTTGGTCCGGTAATATTTTGGGCCTATAATTCAAAAGCCTGGTCCGGTCCTTATATGGCTATAGAGTTTTTCGGGCTTTTCGAAAAATAATTTGTCATTGTCAATTTCATCGTTGTAATACATGTGAATTTCATTAAAAAAATAGTTTCATTTTTTGTTTTAAAATATAAAATGAATTTAAACCCTTTTTTTATCAAAAATGTTCGTATCCTTTAAAAACATATTATAAACAAATAAAAATTAATTTGATTTAAATAATCAAATATAAATTAAAACTAAACATATAAGAAAACGAAATTTATGATGAACATAGTCAAATGTTTCATATTTTGTATATTAAAAAAAAATATTGTACATGAAAGAAATTGTACATGTACAAAATATAAAATGTGATACTTATAATGATCAAACAATAAAATCATTAACAACTTTTATATTTGTTTTATTAGAGTTTGGATAAAAATATCAAAATAATATGGCAATACTAATAATCGTTTGGATTGCAATAACGATAGTATTTAGCTAAAGTATAAAATTTTGGGTTTTCGGACTAGTTTTAACCCAAACTAGCTTAGGCCCAAAATATCCAAAATCCAAATGGGCTTAGTCCGAAAGACCTAATTTTTGGAATTTATAAAACTAAGTCCAAACCAGATAATTTTAGGAGTGAGGCTTCGGGTATCGGTCTAATTGACATGTATAACTATATATAAGACATGTTAAGTTACTATGGATTGGTCTAATCAAAATAGAATAGATTAGAAATAATCAAATAAAAAATATTAATATTTTGATATTCTTGAGTATATTCCTACTAGTAAGGATGTTCTCATACTCTTCAAATCATCATAAATGATGGCCGATCATAGACAACTCAACATTTTGTGCTCTAAAGAGCGAATACATCAATAAATAAATAAATAAACTAAACTCAACCAAAAAAAAACAAAACTAACATAAATACAAATTAGATTGATTCCATCATTCAAAACATTTGATTCGATCATTCGAAACATCCAAATAGTCGTCAGCTAACGCAAATAAACCAAACCAAGTACTGTAATATATATATATATATATATATTTTATAACATTTAAAATTAAACCAAACCAAGTACTGTAATATATTTATGAAAGAGACAATTAAAAGTGATTGAAGAAATGTTTTAAGTGGCAGCTTATGTAGCGCCTAGAAGTACACATTTAAAATTATGGTAATTATTTTTGAATCGCTTAAAAGTTATAATATAATAGTAATAAGATAATATAAATACTAGGAATCATAATAATTAATAAATTATATATAAATATTAGATACAATAATTTATATTTAGTTTAATTCATAATTTTGTATATACCAAATTATATACTTAGTAAAATTATTTAGAATTCAATGATATACATTTAGTTTAATTCATAATATTGTATATACCAAATTATATACTTAGTATAATGTTTTATTTTATAAAACACTTAAATCACTTGAATAATAATTTGGATTTTGATCAAATATTTTAAGTATTAGACATTGAGTCACACCATCTAGTAAGCATCTAACTATTTTTCTACACTACCAAAAGTTAAAAATACTTACAAATTAACACTCCAAATTATAAAATTTCATGTTGGGTCGGTTCAAATTAACTATCAAGGACATATACATATTAGATCTTTAGTTTTCTATAAATTAATATTCAATAAATTAATAAACACGATAAATTAATAAAAAAAATTGGTCTTAAGTTGTGTCAATTCAAAATATAACAGAAATCAATAATATAATAGGATAATAATAATTTAGAAAATATCATATAAATATAATAAATAATGAAAAAATTGGATAAATACCTTAACTTATATTGTTTATTATCCTAGTTATTACCTTAGACATTGAGTCATACCATCTAGTAAGTATCTAACTATTTTTTGCAAAAGAAACCGCTAGGCGCTAAGCGGGTGATGACCCAACACCCGGTGATTAAAACGATTAAGAGAATGTCTAAATTATTAATTAGTTGGCTTAGGCGTTTATATATACAATAATAATATGTTAAATTTACCTAATATTTTTTATTAAATATTAATATTTATTAATGATAAAATTCAGATTTTTTTTTCATAAGAATCTTTCTTAATTATTATAATTATGAATAATAAATTATATATTATTTATATTGTAATTGTCTAGGCGGTTTATAAGGTAATTGTCACAGCCTTATAAGCTTAATCCCTAAGAGCCGCATAGACCACTTTTTAGAACACTGATTTTTTACACTGTCCAAAAAAAAATATTTACAAATTAATACTCCGAATTATAAGAAACTAAAGCTGTAAAAGAATGAAAAAAAAGGGGATAGTTTTGCCTTCAACACCTCTTGGGTGACGTGATGGATTACACCAACTTTTAGCGTAAGAAACCGAGTTGAGTGTATTCATCCAAAACTATATTTTTTTAATGATCACATTGTTGTTGATTAAGTTTAATATTGTGACATTGAGCTGGTAGCTCAAATCTTGTGCTGGCCCATTGACTTTCTCTAAGTCCTCCAGTTCATACTTTTTCTTCAGCCCTTCTGTTGATTAATGCTTGTTTTGAAAGTACACCCTCTGCAGCTTATTAGAATGGTCCATGGAGTAACGTCACATGTGATTAAATCTTAACTGCGGCCATAATTCCCGTCATAATCACGATAGTAGAGCTGTCACGTTCACCTTGTTGTGATTATTTATATGGTCGATCGTACAAAGTAATCCCTTTCAAGTAACCCATCGAAACGTTTCTCTTCCCAAAGCCAAACTCCAGATTTTCCGGTCACAAGGAAGATGTCAGGTAACGCCCATCTCTTCTGCTTCTTCCGTTTTATCGATTTTTGTTAAAATAATATAATATAAAGTTTTTTACAGGATCAAGTGATGTTTCTCGGAGCTTGTGGCTGGCACAAAATCCGAGCAAGAGATGGGGAGAGCTCTTCTTCCTGTTCTACACTCCTTTCTGGCTCACTCTCTCCTTGGGAATCATTGTTCCTTACAAGCTTTACGAGGTCCGTTTTTGTAAGATTATCAATATGTTTTCATATGAAGTCTACATATCCTGGAGCTGGCTTGTTTAGCTCCATGCAACTAGCTAGCTATTCACAGTTGGAAACAATTAAAATTTTATTTGCCAACTAGCAGACATTCACGGAGTTGGAGTATCTGCTTGCGGCCTTGGTTTCAGCTGTTCCTGCTTTCTTGATACCAATGTTAGTTATTGGAAAGGTTACAACTTCTTCTTTTTTCATTAATCCATTTTCTTTTTATTTTGTCGCCTTACCTTGGACTAGAAGTCACTACCTTAATGGAAAAATTCGAAAACATGTAAAGAGGTTATTGTACATCTACTAAATGCATGTAACCTGTTTTAACGAAGATCTTTATGTTATTTGGTTGTATAGAAGCTATTATGACTGTGTTACGGTTTGAGAACTCTGTTTCAGTGTGACCAAACATGCTGACTTGTGGTTCTATAGCCATGATCATCTACTTGTGTCTCTTAACTGATAGTTAACCGCTATTGTCTTCCTTTCTTCAGGCCGACAGAGACTTATGCTGGAAGGACCGTTATTGGGTTAAGGCAAGCGTTCTTCCTTCTCTGTTTTAATTTTAAGCTATTTGGTTTACCGAATCACATGTAGAGAAACTCTCGCTGCATATTTCTTAGTTATTTTCCTAAACATAATTAATATAATACCAAAAATTCTTACACATAAATATTACATCAGAAACTCTCTTATTATTTACTCATCTATTCAACACTCTCTTTATTATGTTTTTGACATTAGTAGAGTTTAGTTTAATAGTGCCTTTAATTTCTTAATAGTTACAGTGGTGAGAGTTTGATATCTCATCCGTTGTTGTATCAATTAAGGACTTTATTTCTACCACAGGCAAATCTCTGGATAATTATTTTCAGCTATGTGGGAAACTACTTTTTGACTCACTATTTCTTCCAAGTTCTTGGAGCGTCATATACTTTTCCGGCGTGGAAAATGAATAATGTAAGCAAACACACATCTAACCTCGGCTTTTCTCCATCGTGTGTGTGTGTGTCTGTGTTTTATTGTTTCCCTGAGCTCATGATGGCAGGTTTTTGTGCTGAACAGGTGCCTCACAGCACATTCTTCATGGCACATGTTTGTTTCCTCTTTTACCACGTTGCATCCAACATTACTCTTCGAAGGCTACGACATTCCATTTCTGATTTACCAGATTCTCTGAGATGGTGTTTTGAGGCTGCATGGATACTGGCCTTTTCTTATTTCATTGCATACCTGGAGACTGTTTCTATTGTAAATGTATGTTGTGGTGTTCATTTGTTTGATACTTTTTCTCAGGGCACATTAGATCTAGTTTTCTGTTTCTAGATATTCCGGAAACCACAGAGAGCAACTTACTTCGTGCTTTATCAAGTAGTAGCTTATTGATAAATTATTCTTGTATATATTAGGCTTAAAGGCTATATATGTTTAGCTAGTAACACCATTCTAGAGTCTTCTTTGGAAATTACTTGAGAACAAGTTTCATATGTTTTTGTTTTGTTTTCAAACATTTGCAGTTTCCTTACTACGAGTTTGTGGACCGAAATGCCATGTACAGAGTTGGATGTTTGTTCTATGCCTTATACTTCATTGTGAGCTTTCCAATGTTCTTCAGGTAAAGAGACGCCTTAAACAAGACTGATGCCTATTGAAACTGGTCTATAGTGTTACTCTGTCCTAGATTTTTTCATCTCCTTTTCATATGCGTTTTTTCATTGGTAATGGTGGTATTGCAGGATGGATGAGAAATCAAGTGATAAATGGGATTTGTCACGTGTGGCTGTTGATGCTTTAGCTGCTTCTATGTTGGTAACGATCATTCTTGATCTATGGCGTCTATTCTTGGGACCTATAGTTCCCCTACCGGAGGGAAAAAGTTGCCTTCAGTCTGGATTAGTATGGTTTTCCCATTGAAGGTTGAAAGATGGCTGTTTCGACCAATTTGGGGAGTGAAAGATAAGCCTGCACGAGAGATTCCATTTGCACTTTACGGAATTGGGAAGTAGATGATAATATTATGGGCATGTTTATAATGTTTTTCTTCTTCCAGATGACGCCTGCTTTGATACATTTCTTCTGTTTTCTCTCATATGGTTTACTTTGTAAGAATATTTTTATGAACCCTAAGATCTCTAAACATCTAGATTAATTACATAATGGAATTATATGAAACTTCATAAATTTCATTGTGCCTGAGAGATCTTCTTTAATGGAGTGTATCCTAATTGGAAAACGAACACCTAAATCTCTTAATATAAATTTTTAAATTTCTTTCGCCTTGCCTATAGACTTATGTGTTGATTTCAAAATGTCTTTACATAAATCCAAAGACATATATTTGAAGTGGGAGGAGAACATAATTGTTTTCTAAGGTTTACTTAAATTACGACCTGTCCATCAAAATATTGATAAATTAGAATTACTTATTTATTTCTGACTTAATTGATCATCAAATAAATTAAAGAATAATAATCATCTATACTATACTAAAAGTTCTAAAACTAGAGCAAAGAAGGCATCCACGTCAGCCAATTAATTGTGGCCAATAACAAGGAGACAACTGTCAAAAAAAACCAACTCACTCATATTATTTGTTAAAGTTACACTACCGATGGAGACAAAAATGATCCGCGGAAACCCATTTATTCACATGAATTTATATTACAGTCCACATTAAAAGCCCAAAACTGGTAAATTTAACTCATCTCCTCATTCTCAATCTCACGTTCCATCTTCCTTATCCTGAAATCAAACCTTAATAGCATGAAATCTCTTAAGCATCAATAAATATGTAAACACTAATAGCCAGACAATTTAATTTCGAATGGAATAGGATGTGTAACGTCTCCCTCCATTACTAACTGCCATCAAAGATTTACAGAACTTATGACATCCAAACTCTTCACCTCCCATCAAACTCGAGCTACATATACTCACATGAATGGGAAAACTTTTCTCTTCCCAAATCCCCTTACAAATAACCAATCGTACACACCGCTTCAACGGATACGAACCATGAGATTTACAGTGACACCGGTCCGGCGAAATCAAACACCAAAACCCAGCCGAAATACACCACCAATTTACATGGAGACGATTCGGTGAAATTGACTACCAAAGTGATGGCAAAATGGACCACTGATTTAATGGAAAAAATCGCTCTGCAAATCACAGCTCCGGCGAAAGTGGTGCCGAATTCACGGGCTGTTTTGTCCTCCAAAGCGAATAAAGCTCTGAAGAACGTAGAGATGATTTCTGCTTGGCTGCTAGCTGTTATAGATTGAACTGGTCAGCTGATTTTTATTTTTATTTTTGTATTTTTATCCGTCATGTTCACTTACCTCCACTGTTACCAAATCTTTTTAGCTTCTTTTGGAGTTTTACTTGAATCTCTTTTTTTTGTCTTTCTTAATCTTGAAATTCATAGTTCTTATTTTGCTAATCCATTTGTAGAATAGAGATGTATAACAAACCATTGTCATACCTGAATTTCTCTAATTTCTAGGCACGAAATCTTGCAGATTTATAGCTAACCACTTACTTTTCTGAGTTTCCTGCCAAGGTCTGAATGAAGATAGGGAGATGAAATGACCAGACAAGAAAACTCATTTGTCCACCTTCCACTGAATGGATGCATCATACAAGAGAGGATTCTCCTATCCTCAAAGATTCCCGAGACAGTGTTGTATCCTAAGGGATTTTTGTTTTACTTTTGTTGCCTTCTCCACCATGAGCTCATGCAGGGTTCAAGAGTCCAAAATTACAATCAGGTTGGTGATTCATAAGAAGCTAACAACTTTTGTTTGATTACTATTAGATTTTTGTCTTTCCTATACGTTTGTCAACATATCCGTATGAATATCAGTTTCTCAAAAGATTCATGTGTAACAGAACAAAACAACAGTAATTTTCTCCCAACTTTGTGTATAAGAAATATCTTGACGTTCGTTCTTTGGGTTCTGCAGTTATTTAGTGACTATGATTCTCTATTACGGATTATTATATGCGTACATTTAGTTTATGTTGTAGTATTGTAAGTACTTTCACGCTTAACATAAGCATGTTATTATTTTTAAAAACATAATACAAGCTGTTTACGATTTTAAAATACATAAATCCATGCTTTTTGCTATTTATTTCATGTTAGAATTCTTTGTTTTAGTTTGAAATACACAAGAGATTCTCGCCTTTCTAGCAGCCAAGTATGAAACTCCAGATCATTTCCCGCAAGAGTTGTTAAGACCGCTTGAATATTTTTAAAAGGACTTAAAGGAAAAAAATAAGAATTGATGCGAACAAATAAAAAGGATTGTAAGAAAATAAATATGACTTAGGGGCGACTGGTTTTCCCGCTACCACCAGCAAACGCAGCTTTTGCGGTTGGTAGCGGTTGTCGCCGGTTTGCAACAATCACTCAAATCGCTCTACCGCTTCAAACCGCTCCGAATCTCATAAATTCAAAAGCTGGCTCCAGCTAGCGTTTGCGGTTGCGGGCGGTTGCGGGAGGATACAATTTTTTCTTTTTTTTTAAAACAATATATATACAAAAGTAAAAATATTTTATAAAAATGTAAAATTGAAATTATGAAAATATTAAAATATATCTATTATATTTTAATTAATATTATAAAATTTTATAATAAAAACAATTTTAATAAATTTTCAAAAATTAAAATTATAACTTTCTTAATAAAAATTTTATATTTATTATAATTTTATGATTTTTTATATTTTTATAATTATATTAAATGTAAATATTGTTAATTTATTATTTGTCTGTTACAGCATTTGGTAGTTAACCAGTCATAAGTCACCCGCAAACGCATCAATTTTTAACCGCAGTACCAGTCGTACAAATCTCTTAAAACCGCTAGAAACCGCAACCGCCTGCATCCACAAACTCCCGCAACCGCAACCGCAACCGCTGCGTTTGAACCAGTCAGACCCTTAATAGGGAATATGATGGTGTTGGGGATGTGGGTAAAGCAGTTGAAGAAAAAAAATACTAATTGGTCGATGAGAGCCCCTCAATACTTAAATGACGTTGATGGCCAATATCTGAGAATAATTGTAAATAGCTCTGTTAGCCAATGTAAATGCCCCCTTCACGAGAATTTTTCTAACTGTTATTGTTTGTTGATAAATCAATGACTAATAGCTTAAATATTTTTTTTTTTAGCCTTATATTTTTTTCAGAGCTGGCTATGGAGAGAGTATATATTATGCAAGAAAAAGGCGAAGATGATTGACACCAACAGTGTGAGCTCACCCATAATCAAGTTGGAAATGTATAATATAGCTGATAGGAACTCATTTTTCACTCAATGTGAGATGAAAATGACCAAGTTTCACAATAGTTTGGATGACTATAAAGTTAGGTGATCAAAAGAAAATGAATGCATCATAGTGAAAAGTATCTAGATCTAAGGACGTAGAGGAAAAAAAGAGAGGGAAAGAAGTATGAGAAATAATGAAGCAAACAATTAAATTCTTTTGCGTTGATAGTTTTGGATATGGGGACCAACTATTAGTGAAATAAATGTTGATCAAAAGAATACAAACATGGATATAATTCTTCTATTAAAAAAAAAGCAGCTTTTGTTTCTCCATGCTCCATAACAAATTGTGAGATATTAAAAACATGTAAGGACATCATAGTGAAAGTTAGGAAGTTTAATAGATATCCCAAAGAGTAACACATACTACAGTTTTATCATCATCAATTTGTTTAACAGAAATAAATGGTTCAATATCTTATCAGCACAATAGACTCGAGATCGGGGAGGAGGTGAACAGTCCAAATATTAATAATCTATAATATAAAACTGAGTACACAAACCATTAAAAGTGTACACATAATGTTTAAAAGACCAATATACTATTTTAATTTTATATTTTTTAAAGTGTCAAAAGTTTATAAACATATATTTCTTTTAAATAGGATAAAATAATAAGGAAGCTAAATTAACAAAAGAAAACATGAGAATTTGATTGAAAATACAATAAGTTGAATATCAATTTTCAAAAATAAGCTAATCAAAAATATACTAAAATTTGGGTTTAGTGATTATTTCTTAGGATTTAGTATTTAAGGGTGACTTGGGTTTATAAACTTCTATAATTAATTCTTAATTACTTATAAATATGTATATAGCAAATCTTTGTAACATTAGCATAAATATTAACCAACAAAAAGAGTAATTTACTTTATAGAATGTAAGCTTTTCCAGCAATTAAAAAAATATATTTTAAAGTTTATGATATATGGTATTGAAAATATTCCAAAAGACTAAATATTTGGAAATAAAATGAAAATTAATATAAAATAAAATAAATTAACAGAAGAAAAATATTTTAGATAAAATAGCTTAATATCTGTAAAAGAATATTTGAAACACTAACATAGAAATTAAATAACAATAATAAAGTTTAAAGAATTCAAGCCTTTCAAATAATTAAAGCTATATAAAATTTTAAGATCCGGAGATTCCCGAATAGGTTAACTTTTTGAATTTCTGCTGAATCCATGGGCATGCAAGAGACAACATGGAACGATAATTTTAAATTTTTTGGCTAGATACAATTGAAATTATTCACAAAAATCTAGAATATAAAATTGATTTGAGGCTATAAGCATTTAATGGTGTCTATATATGATTTAAAATAACCAATTAAAAACAAACTAAATTTCTTAAAATAAAATTAATTGAATTTAGAGTTTAGAGTTTAGTATTTAGGGGTGGGGTTGGATTTATAATTTTTTTTATAAATAATTCTTAAATATTTAATTTCTTATTATCTAACAAAAAAACTATTTAATGTCCATTACTTTTTATAAAATATTATTGTGATATTGAATTAAAATTAAAGTTTTATATTTATTCATATTTAAAAAATAAATAAAAACATGTATGTACAAAAGTGAACAATAAATTATAAAAATCAATATCCGTTAGGAGTCTTTGCAGAAAAATCAAAACTAAACAAAAACAACAATTAGTTACCCACAAATTGACAGACTTTAAATATATTTGAAATCATAAAATAATTAAATCTAGCATTTAAATAAAAACTTGATCAATGTAAAAATGAAAATAGTGGTCAAAAATAACTTGGAAAAAAATTAAGCAACATATAAAAAAACTGAATTTAATAGCTGTATCAATTCCTTAAAACCCAAGTTGAAGAAAATTAATTAATTACACATAATATCTATCAAAAATATACACTCCCTATAAATAACCACAGCCAAAACACAAAAATAATAAATAGCACACCACTCTATAGATTATTTCAACATCATTCACTCATAAACTTTATAAAATATAACATTATGTAACAAAACACCAAAATTTGAAAAAATAACACGGATCAAACATAAAATATAACCTATAAAAATGAACTACTTTAAATAGAAAAACACCAAATTATGAATACTGCATGCAACCACACTTAAAAAAATATCACATAGCAATTGATAAAAAAATATATAAAACAACATTTTGTTTTAATAAATAGAAAATATCCAAAAGTTATTAATATACCTTTAATAAGAAACGACAGTTAATCAACCAATTACTATTTTGTCTTAAAAATATGTTAATTTTTTAAACGAAAATATGGTATCAGAAAATCAAGCAATCATAAGTTGACATTTCAAAATAATAAATAAAAATTAAAAAATATAACAAAAATGAATTAGATATTATATTATGACAAAAAAGAATTAAATATTACATTAATATAATTTATAATGTATTTTATATACTTCTAATTCATTTCACTTTACAAATTCTTAAATCTGATTTACTAAATTCAATATTACACAATCAAACATATTAAAAATCGTTGTAGATATTCCATAGTTAAAAATTTGATATTTCACATTAACAACTTAATCTATAATATTATTTTTAGTGCATTATTTGAGAATTGTGTTCTTCCTATTCATTTATTTATGATATAATTTATATATTTTTCAATTACGATGATCTAAACTGCCTACAAAAATGACACAAAATTTTCAAATTAGTTATAAAATTTTAAAAATATAATATAGTATAATATTCAATAAATCACATGCACATAAAATGATAAATTTTAAAAATAAATAAACCGCGCGTAGCGCGGTTAGAATCTCTAGTAATAGTAATAAATAAAAACGTTATAATTTAATTCGTCGTAAAATATGATCCGGCAAAAATTATGTGTACTGATGCCGAAAATATGACTCAATTCCAGTGAGGACAAAATTCTCTATATTTGTTGATATAGTTAATGCAAAATTACTTTACCTAAATCTTTCTTCACTACAACATTTTCAATTTCAGTTCGTGTTAATATATATCACATGGTTATCTTAATCAAAAGTTTTACTAGGTTATTTTACGTTCGAATTCATATATTGTTTGCTCATCATATTATGGATAGTGATGTTCGTTTGGTTACCGCAGTTTTGGCGTCGGCATCAGCGTCAGCGTCAGCGTTAATGAAAATAGTTGTTGTTCGTTTTGTAGACGCCAACACCGACACTGTTTTAATCGCAGACGTAAATTTTTTCGACGATCAACGCGAGGACGTAGCGTTTAGATGTAGACACAGACACAGTACCGACATAAATGAAACGTATAAAAATTTATTTAAAAAAATTGACATCAACGTAGTCGTTGGTAGCTGCGTCGACCAAACAAACAGCACTGATGTTAGTCTATTATTACGATTTCTTACTCTTATTCCCAATCATATCAGTTATTATTACAGCAGAAAAAAGAGGAAAATGACAAAAGTTTTCACGTTCAATTATTATCTTTTTTTTGACTGATTCAATTATTAATGTTTCTCTAAATTTGAACATTGCCTGAACGACACATACTATAACCTCCATCCACCGCCAAATTCTGACCACTGACATAAACCGACTCATCAGAAGCCAAAAACAGAGCCACTTGCGCCACGTGGCGAGCGTTAAGCACCACACCCTTGAGCACCCCCTTGGCCGCGAATTCTTCCTCCACCTGCCTCGCCGTTTCCTCGTCATGGCTAGTCAACGGCGTCGCGAGCGCGTACGGTGCCACACCGTTGACTCTAATCCCATACTTCCCCAGCTCCCCACACGCCGTTCTGATCAGCCCGAGCAGTCCATGTTTAGACGCCGTGTACCCGTGACGTCTCCCGCCACCAATCTCCGAAGACACGCTCGTCGTACACACGATAGACCCACGCGTGCCTTTCTCCACCATCGCACGTGCCGCGTGTTTGATAAACGCAGCCGCGCCGCGCACGTTAACCGCCATGATGCGGTCGAACCGGTCAAGATCCAAGTCGAGGATGCTTCCCCGCGGGTCCAAGACGCCGGCGTTGCTGAAAAGAACGTCGAGCTTTCCGTGCTTCTCGACGGTGAACTTGACGGCGTTCTCCACTTCTGTCTCCTCTGTTACGTCGCAACGGTAGAAACTGGCTCTCTCTTTCCCGATGGAAACGGCGACGTTTTGGCCTAGCTCCTCTTGTATATCGACTATGACCACTTTAGCTCCGTGGTCGGTGAATAGCCTAGCCGCCTCGGCTCCGATACCGCTGGCTCCGCCTGTTATAATTACGATCTTGCCATCCAGTCTTCTTTCCGTATATAGACACAGACTTAAGTAAATCACTCGATCATGCAAATATGCAAAATTAAATAGTGAGAGATGACGCACTTGCCTTAGTTCCGACATTGTTGAGGGATTCCAAAGGATGTGTATGCGGGGATTCCAAAGGGTAATATGTATTCGCCAATACGTTGCAGAGTTGAATTTCTCAGTTACTTCTATAAATGGGGGATTTACTAAAATAACTCAAACTTGTATTTGAATGCAAATATATACTTCAAATTCTATCAAATAGAAAATAACATAAAATCGTAGTAAAATTATAACTATTTTTTTATTACCAAACAAAAAATCCATATACACTTGTATGATTGATTATAGTCCTCAGAATTTTTTTTAATAATGAGGTCTAGTCGTCTAGAACAGCCTCAATGGAGGAGGATCTAAGCTAATATATAGTAACTATTAAAAAATAAAATAAAAATTGAAAAAGGAAAATAGAGACAAATGAACTGATTCTGGTTTTAGAACCTCAACAAAAAAATCTTAGAAACCTTTTGTCTATCTGTTGATTTCTAGTTAACACTATTATTTGAAGTGTAAAATTAATTATTAACTAGATTATATTTAATTTATTATTTTTAAATTCTGTTAAAAATCTATGTTTTCACATATTCAAAGATGGAACTGCTTTTATACCATAAGATATTTTTTAAAAATCTATTATCTTGAGCAGATTTCTCGAAAATGTATTAATGTATTCAATTCTAAAATTAATAAATAGTATAAAAATATTTTGATGCATTATAAATTAAAACATGTCAATATAAATATAATTCTACCTCGGATTTATATTGTTTCTCATGTATTTCATAAGACAGGAAATGGTGTTAGAAAGGCTGAAAAAATCGTTTTAAACCTTTGCTCATAAATCTTCCATATCTTTTGGAGAAAAGCTAGGAAGAAGCAACATTGTATAAAAATACAAAAAGAAAAAATTAGAGATAATGCCATGTAGGAAAAGCCTAAATATTTCATTGGATGTAAGATTGCAAGTGTTGATAAGACACACACACACACAAAACACACTCAATATTTACACATCCCCTTTCTTCCTCCCAAAACTTATACACAAAAAAGTTATAACATTTTCTGCATTAAAGCAGGGAAGAACTCAACAGCTACTGCTTAAGTCTATCTAATACTATTTCCATCATATCACAGAGCTGAATCTTCATGTCTTCTTCAGTAGATAACGCCAGATTCCATCTGCTTTTGTAAACCTATGATTGGAACAAAGTTTCCTCTCCTAAGCTAAAAGACTGATTCCAACGCCACTGTCTTGTCTGATGATGAGCTACTAAATGGAAAGTTCTCTAACTCTACGTCAAAGAATGGTAGGAGCCGGAACATGTAGTTTCTGGGTTCCCAGGACTGCCAAAGGCACAACTCAAGGAGGTCGAGCGAGTAGAGAACATGAACCTTTTTTTGTGTTCGGACATTGTGTATCAGTTCTCACTGCACACACCTTTCTTAAGTTTCTCGTTCTCTGCTTCTTTCTGCACTCTTCTCTTTTCAAACTCGACTTGCTTGCAGTTTTCCTCGTGCGACCGTACAAATATTCTAACAAAGTTTTGCAGGGTGGATACAACTGCAGATTACAAGGAATTTGTTTCTCATAGGTCAAGCCAGAGACACAACTCGAGAGATAAGAGGAAAAGAAACTGAATAGGTTGTTGAGTAATGTTACCTTGTTCAAATGGGACACGAGCTGGATCCTCTCCGAAATATAACGCCAAAGCATCGGCACTTCCACCCTAAGAAAATACAACGGATTAATAGCGCCTAAGCTTCTTGAAATGTTGAAATCAAAGTGATGCAGAAAAGCAATAAAAATAAGGGAATTCTAACCACAGTTGAATAAAGAGAAGCCAAGGACCTAACTTCTCCTTCGGCAAAACTAAGAAACTCTTTCAAGTTCTGCATAAAACAAGTTACAAGAAGGCTAAGCAGATGATAAAAACAATAGCAATCACTAGTTAAAACAAGTATCAGTGATTTAGCGTACCATACGAAAGTGTTTTGATACTGGACCATCAGTTTCAGATGTAGTGAATTCTAGTACAACTTTCTCCAACCCTTTCCTAATCGCTTGCATCTCCTCTGCTAGATATTTTAGTTGAATCTGCCATCAAATAATACTGTCAGAGGATTGAACGAGTTTCTTTTTATATAAATAAAAGCAAAACTACCTTTGTTGCAGCCTCCAAGCTCACCAGGTCTTTTGGAAAATCAAGTAACTCAGGAAGTTTTTCGGCGAGCACCTGTAAAGAGGAATGCATGTTAAGAGCAAAGGGACTTTTACATTAAAACAAGGGAGAGAAAGAGCGGGAAACTATTGAAAAATCTCCTATACCTTACAGAGATAGTGCATCAGAGTCATCTTACTGTTGCGGGATCTAGTGTCAGTGAGTTTCAGAAGACTATCCAAGCGAAATCCGATAGCCGAGCCTGTCAAAAAGAGAAGAAATATATATATAAAAGATACCAATAACTCTTTGAAAATAAGGCAGAGAAAAGGCAGTAGATTATATTCTCACCCCTTGCAGTCCCGTGGTTCAAGGCATTGCCCAAGGAAAGTATAGTTTGCATGATTCTTTTTAGTTTAGCCGAGCCTCTAACCTGGAAAGAGTAAACATACAACAGAGTCAAGAGTGGAACATGAATCTGGTGTGGTTCACGAAAAAAATTAAATCAACTTGCCTCGTTGGCTGCTTGATGTATGATATTCAAACCTCTTCTAAGATCAGTAACCTGAAGGGAAAATAAAGATCCAAGATTTTAGAAACCTAAAGCATTACACAGATACAAAACTCCAGTTGATGCTCGTACCTGGGAATGGAACTGGATCTTGTACGAGAAAACCCTTAGCTTGGTCTCCACTCGAGGAACTTTCAGCAATTCTAAAAAGAACTATCACAAGAAAAGTCAGAAAAATTGCTGTCAGTACGGAACTGAGAGAAGAACTTGAATTCATCTATAAATGTGGATTGTTCATTTATAAATGTGGATTCAGCAGACCAACCTGCTCACACCGTCCCAAATTTTCCTTATTTCCAGTGTAGCCCTGCGGAAAGCAAGAAAAGCAGACAGGAGATGTAGCATCAGTGTATTCACAAAAGAAGCTGTCACTTGATGATAATAACTTAATACTATCAAGAAGCAGAAAACAAATATATATACCTTGAGCAATTCTGCTTCTTCTTTTGTTGGACAAAACTTGATTAAATTGTCAACTTGATCAACATCTATCACCGACTCATCCAATGCAAGAACAGAACTCTGTGACCCAAAAAGATCATTCAGGTAAAAGATAATACGATTTAAAACAGCTTTTGGTCAACAAGATGAGCAATGTCTTTTGCTAGAAAAATTTGTACTTACCATTAAATCAGGCAAAGGTATTTTAACTTTAGAGAGCATGATCTCACAGTTGTATGCTCGTCTGAGCTCAATCTGCAAAACTAATAGACCACGTTAGTTGGAAAAAAATAGAGTGACTGTAAGCTATATTCTAACAGATCTTGGAAAACTAGTAGTGTCAGAAGAGCAGAATGTTCATTGCAACAATTACCAGCTGGACTTTCTGAACTTTAGGCCGGCCACGTCGACCTGACTTCCCACCTTTCGTTTCATTGTCAGAACTAGGAATCGCTGCTGAGAAGAGTTTCTCAAGCTCAGAGATGTCGAACTCTGGAGCACTAGAATTGGAAAGACACAGTTAGAAGATGCCGAAGCTAATATAAGAAACCAAATCAAATACTTGTAAACTAAATATTCATACGTAGCAGCTTCATCAGGTGTCTGCTGCGCCTCAGCCCATAAACTTCCTTGCAATGCCCTAGTAAGCTTCAACCAATGATACGGTTTCAAGTTGGCCTTTCTCGTTTGACCCTGACCTTTAAGACTCGTCTGTAACATCCCCCGCCCCTTTAAACCCAATGGTGGTCCAGGGACTGGAGGAACGTTTCCATTGCAACCACCGTTTTGAGAACGAGACAGAGCTGAAGGGGCTGGTGGAGGAGGAACGGGAGGGGCTGCAGCTCCGGAAAGAGGTTTAGAACGCAAAGGTGGTGGTGGAGGAGGTGGAGCGTTAGATGTGGTTACCACTTTCTTTGGAGGTGGTAACGGTGGTGGCGAAGGAAAAAATGGCTGTGCAGAACGTTGAGGTGGAGGCGGAGGCGGAGGTGGTGGAGGTGGCCCTTGTGTTGCTGTGGAACGCAGAGAGGAGGAGGATGCAGGAGGTGGTGGGGGTGGAGGAGGAGGAGGAGGAGACAAAATCTTAAGTGGCTTCAACAGTGGCAACGTTGGTGGCTTCACAACTGCTTCTGCTGGGGGAGAGCCATTTGAAGGAGAAGCTTTAAGTATCAGTGGATGCAAAGCTGGTTGAAACGTGATGGAAGGTGATGATGAAGAAGTAGCCTCTTCACCTTTACCTGGACCATGATCGTGTAATATCGAAGTGATCCCAAGGCTAGACGGGGAGCTGTGAAACCTGGATACCGAAGCAGGCGATGACCCTTGTGTGGGGCTACGATTCAAAACTGGTGATGTCACCGAACTTTGAAGCAATCTCGGTGAGATTATCTTCGAGTGAGCTTGTCTTTGCACAGAAACACGAAGTCCCTGCGGTTCATCCACCTTCTTAATGAGTGAGTTCGGATCTGCATAAGATCTATGACAAGAATCTGAGTCTCTCTCTCTCCACACCGGAGAGAATGCATCAGGACTCACAGCAACGTTCTCCGATATCATCAGCTTGGTCTTCTCCCTAACCTTCTCAAGCGCCGATTCAAGTAAGCTACGTGAATCAGGGCTTCGAGGGGAACCTGAATCCAAGCTCTCTTGAAGGATGTTTGCCGCTGTTATTTGGTTAAAAACAGTGACAGCAACATCAGAGTTTGGATCCAACCATTCTCCATCACTAAAAATCTCCTGAACCTTAGCAAACGCTTCCATAGGTAAACCATCATTCTCCTCCATATCCGTTAAATCAACAGAGACGTGATTGTTACCAGCGCCCATCTCCGAAAATATAACCTGAACAAACACACAGAATGTTACCACTTGTATAGATACAAACCAAAAAAAAGAAGATAAAATAATCACCTCAGCTCTGAAACCTTTGGGAAACCGATCCGTTGTGTTCCACAGTACATCAATGTCATCACGGTTAAGTAGAAGAGCGTTCGATCTAAGAAACGCAGTATTGAACACAACACGAAACATCATCTCTTCCCTCTCATGATCACTATCCAAAGTAATGCACTCAAGCACCACATCACCGAGAATATGGCAATTAATGTCAATCTTCACCACCTCACAATCTGCCTGCAACGGTAGACAGTAAGTTTAAGTTACTAAATGATACTCGGGAGAGAGAGAGAGACTGAATGAACAAACAAACATACAAACCACCTGCTTATAATGCTTAACAGCTTTGCTTCTTTTAGGCATGGAGAAAAGCACTTTCGAAGTCCGGTCAGAAGCCATAAACGGATCTTGACCATATATTCTAAATATCGGCCGGCACCCACCCTCACCATCAAAGTCAGGAACCAGCTTAAGATTGATACAGTCCAACGTAACCGCCCGGTCTAGCGGCGGCCACTGCGAGTGGCCGCCAACGCTCCTACTCGAAACATACCGAAGAAACCTCAGCTGTGAAGGGAGAGGATTCAGCGGAGACATAAGCTGCAACAGCTCGCGAGGAGCATACTTATACATCATCTCAAGTGTTTTCTCTTCTCCACTAAACTGTTTGCGGTACAGCAAGAGGGAAGCGAGCATAAAGGCCAAAACAGGCCAGCCGCCGCGCTCACAGTGTGCGAGCAAGATGTTCTGTGGACTCAACAACAACCAATTCTCGCTTGATTTAAGAAAGTGGTGAACCGTTTCCATAGTAAGCAAAGGGCAGCCTTCGTAGTGACGAGGGTAGTCCATGATGGTGGTCATGTCGTGCTCGGAGAGCACACTCTCCATCAGGCTTGTGCTCTCTCCTCCGTCACGGAAGTTAAACACCATGAAGGACGCACCAGGGAACTGTTCTCTCAGCTGGCTCATTATGCGTCCCACGTAGACTCTGTACTCCTCTTCTTCCAGCATATCCGTGGTTAAGCAGCAATCAAAGACTGTGGGGAAAAAATATAAATACAACAAGGATCAGCAAAACTAACAGTTTGAACTAATTAAGAGCTAAAAGGTTCAAACTTTCTAAAAACCCAACACTTAAAAGGGCAGAGAGCGTACCGTAAACCCTCTCGGAGATCTCCACTAACCCTTCAGGAGGCTTTTTGTAGAAGAACTTTCTAAACAAAGCCATTGAGAGAGCTCTTCTTTTAAAAGGCTTTACCAGAGAATACAATCCCTAAGAAATAATGAGCGGCTTCACCAAATGCGAGCCCACATTGCAGTAAAGGGTGAAACAATAACCCCCAAATCACCAGAAAACAAAAGGGAGGACAATGTCAGGAGGAAGAAGAGGAGGAGAGATTATCTGGTTGCTGGGTCTTTAAGGAACAACACGGTGTGTGTGTTTGTGTGTGTTTCTTTGTAGTTTGGTGGCTTGTCTTGACATACACACTTTCAATCTCTTCTGTTTTTTTTTCGGAATTGGAAACTTAGCTTTCAATCAAAACAGATGTTGATAGCTTTGCACATGCGAAAGAAGAAAAGAGAGAGAGAGAGAGCTAGGTTATCATTTGGAGAGAGAAAACTAGGGTTTTGTTTTCCTGTAATTCGAGAGAGCAAGAAGATGATACAGCTATTGTCGAATTTGAGACAGAGATTGAGGATGTCCGATTTAACAAGAAAAAAAAAAAGATAAGAGAGGAGGACGGACCCAAAGGATCTGTTTAGCTTTTCGAAGGACTATGATACATGTCTTCAATATTCTTTTTTTTCTTTTTTGCTTTATTTACTTTCCTAAACATGGAAATATAATAATTAATTTTTCTTCGTGTTTTGGCAAATCAACTTATTTAAAAATACAGATAATCTTTGAATAAGTACACATTAGATACCATTGTTTTTTTTTAAGTAATAAAGAATAATATAGCATCCTTTATTGTATACACTTTAAGATCTAAGAAAAGGCCGTGCTTACACTAACTAACTAACTAACCTATTAACATCCGGAGTATATATATGCCTTAATTGTTCGAGAGCGTTTTATGGATGTTTACGTGGAATGGTCTTTAGACTCAGTTAATCCGGAGAACTGGTTGAGCATTGAAGAGAGATGAGACCATATGAAACAAGTAAACACGAGGTTCATGATAACGGAAGGAGCTTTGCTGAAACACCCATTCTATAATTACTTAAAACATGTTAATATAGGACCATTTAAATACAGGTAACACTGAGAAATATTCTAATATGGATTCAGCGTATACAGGAAATATGCACGAGTTCGATGGTGAATTATTCGAAATACGTTTATTGGGAGATTGAATGTTGATTACAAGAGAAAATAATAAAAACTCGTAAAAAGTTATGAACTCGACAAAATAGTGAAACTATGTAAATTCTAATTCTTGCGCCGATTTTTGAGATTATCAAATATATATTCTCTTCGAGCTTAGGTATTTCCTATTTATGTCAACTTCTTTTCTTTTTCCTCCAAGTTATCTCATATGATCGTTTTTCTATCAGGTGAACTGAGTTCAGTTTACTTGACATACCTTGTCGAGGGATATAATTAATTTCCAAAAATAAGCTCCTCCCCCGGTTTATTGTGAGAAACAAAGTATATCTCAATGAATTACCAAGAATGGATACTAAGAGTAAAAATCTTGGATCTTATCTTTCAAACATTGACGGTGGTTGCCATCTCGGCTTTTCCAAAGGTCCTTATTGGTTTACTGCAAACTATTTATCAGAATTTTTGGTTATTGTTGGTTTTAGCATACCAATTTTTTATCCACTAAACAAGACCTCCAATTTGCTCTGAAAAGTGGAATTATCGTCCATAGAAACTTTGAGACTCCTCGTCTGCTTGTCTTTCGTGCCATTTTCTTGTAAATAGTGAACCTTTTACAACTTAACAAAATTTGGAGGACACACATTGCATGAGTTCGTTTACTTTTTGGACTCGTTTTGGTAATTCATCAAGATCAACAATTTCTCTACCCAATAAACTGAGTGGCTTATTGTTGGTGATGGACTATGTCCCTCGACAATGCTCAACAATATGTAACCAAACTCGGCTCAATTAAGAGAAAATACGGATGAGGAAAGCCAAGTCGGATTAGGAAAAAAAATAATTCGGTAAGTTTAATTATAAATAGAGAGGAACTCACACAAAAGATGAGATATTCACAATAACACATAATTTGGCACAAGAATTGGATTTTCATAGATTTACTTTATTCTTGCCGAATTCATAGTTCTCTTACAACTTCATCATATTTTCCTGTGTTGTTAACATTTGATCTCTCAAAAAAACGTTTTTCAAATATCCCACCATTACATTCGTGTTTTCATCGAACACACCGAATTGAGATTCAACACCCCACGCCCCCTACAGCCTTCTAATCATAAGAGATGTAAATGGTTTTGGGATCATGCCACTAACAAATATGAAGTCCATCAAATAGTTGTGTCTTATGAATCATTGATAGACCTGAAGCAAAGAAAATGCAATTCAAATATATCACTAGAAGAAAATTCATAAAAATATGAATTTGTTTGTTTCAACAAAAACAAAAAGATTTATTTGTCATAATTATGATAATTGTGGGATCAATCATGATTTCAAATATTCAAGATCAAGATCTTAAAGGTTGAAATCCCTATTTTTAATGATTTATTATAAAAAAAATGTGTGAGAAAGATGTGGAAACAGATTAAAACACAAAAAAAGTAAATGACAAAGAGATTTAATGTGATTCACCGTAAAAAAAAAAATTAATGTGATTCACCAAATTGGTTTTATCTACGACAAAGAATTTTTTTATTAATCAGAAATTGAAAATATAATTTATATTACATTATGACTATACACACACAAAATATATAAGAGTATCTAGAATCGAAAACCATAACACTAAAGATATATATCTAACAACATCTCCAACTAACTAATGCTACCATGTCTTCTTACCAAGTTCAAGACATCTCAACAATTTTTTTTACTATTATATCACTAAGCAGAGCTCATGTAATCTTTGGTGTTTTTTGGGAAAATGAGCATTTTATTCCCTAACTATTTGAAATCAGCACATTTAATATCCAAGTATTGTTTGCGCAAAATTATTTCCGAACTAATTGTTGATTGCGCAAAATTGGACATAAAATAGTCAACTGTTAAAGTATAAACGAAAAATTAACGGCTTCGGTCCCATTTTTAACGGTTGACTATTTCAAACCCAATTCTGCAAAGTCAACAATTAGTTTGAGAATAATTTTGTGCAAATAATATTAAGTATCAAATGTATCGATTTCAAATAGTTAGAGAACAAAAAACTATATTTTTATTATGAGTTTCTAAATTAAAATATCAATCAATTTCTTAAAAATCAAGTTAAAATGATTTGTGTAATATATAAATATTGCAACACATTTAGTATTACCAGTGTTAGATATAACATTCTTGTAATTTATGATCATCGATATATCGTTTTGGATCATTGTTTTAGATAAATGTATATTGTACATAAGCTATATATCAATGCAAACTTTATTTGACGGTTTTAACTCTAGATTACGTAACTAAATATTACAAATATGTATCCAAAAATGAATATTACAAGGATATACTGGGTTCATCCAATTTGATAAATTTTATTAACTCGAACTTTAAAATATATATATATATATATATATTTTTTTTTTGATTGAAACTTATATAAATCAGTATAAAAATATATATCGATGATCTTACAAACTTATTAAAAAAAATAGTTTTTTTATAACAATCTCTATATAGTAGTTTATTATGATCAGTATATATATTTTATAATGTGTATAAGCTTTTACAAATAAAAATATAGTAACATCTAGATCATATATAATAAAAGCTTATACACATTGAAAAATTGTATGCAGGATAAATACAAATTTATATTCATCTTGATAAATTTTCTTAACTCAAATTTTAAGTAATTGATTGATATTTTGATTTAGAAACTCATAATAAAAAAATATAATTTTTTTATTCCCCAACTATTTGAAATCGACAGTTTTAATATCCAAGTACTGCTTGCGCAAATTATTCCCAAACTAATCGTTAAATGTGCAAAATTGGGTTTGAAACAGTGAACTGTACTTTAATGGTTGACTATTTCATGTCTAATTTTATGCAGTCAACGATTAATTCGGAAATAATTTTACGCAAGCAATACTTGGGTATTAAATGTGCTGATTTTAAATAGTTCAGAAATAAAATGCATATTTTCCCGTGTTTTTTTATATACAAAAATATGTGTCAAGTGTCCCTAAAACACAACCAACCAAAGGGAAATAATGCATTTGTTGATTTTTTTTTGTCAACCGCATTTGTTAATTTTTTAACTAGAATTGTACGATCTTCTCATAGAAAAAAATTGTTTTGTTGGTTATTATATTTCGGTTTACTTTCTCGAACCATTTTTTGTTTAAGTAATAGAATGATTTTTTTTTGTTGTTAAAGAAACACACACACAAAGCTAACCAACAAATAAAAAGAATCAATAAATGTTTATCTTCTATATCAGAAGAGATGTCAATGTATTTTAGGATCATGCCAGAAGTATGGATACGCATCATCCACACCAATAAATCATTCGGCTTATTATTTTTTGTATATTATTTTTTGTATACTTTGTAACTACGTTTATTTCTCCTGAAAATTACTATTTATTTTGTCAAAAATAAAAATAAAAAAGCGAAAAACGAGAAACCTTCATAACTTGGCTGACACAAATATGTCAGTAAAATTATTTGCATTTTAAAAATATTTCTTTAACGTTACAAGACGGTAGCTTCCCAACGGCTATAGTAACATTTTTACACTTTCCCTTTAATTAAAGAAAAAAAACTAACGGCTAGTTTTCGAATTTCACCACTATAAATCATCATAAGAGCCTCTTTCAGCATCAACAAACATCTCCACCACATTCATAACAGTAAATCGACGACTAATTTTCCTTTTTTTTTTATCTTTTCCACTAGTAACTATTTTCAAATACTCTGTTCGGTTCTGCATAAATGGCTTCTTTTTCATCCCTTGTGGCTATCATCCTCTCCTTCATCTTCTTATGCTCTCTCGCCGCTGCAAATGAAGTCACCGTCGGTGGAAAATCCGGCGACTGGAAAATCCCTCCTTCCTCTTCTTACTCGTTCACGGAATGGGCTCAAAAAGCTCGCTTCAAAGTCGGCGACTTTATCGGTACCCACCATTTTAATACTTATTTACTCTGTTTTCTTATAGGTGCTCTGTTTTCTACTACATGCTCTGTTTCTAACTCGATTATTTAAATAAATATTTTCCTTTCAGTTTTCCGGTATGAAGCTGGTAAAGACTCTGTTTTGCAAGTAACACAAGAAGCATACAAGAGCTGTAACACCACGAACCCTTTAGCTAACTACACTGATGGAGAGACCAAGGTGAAATTGGACAGGTCCGGTCCATTTTACTTCATTAGTGGAGTCGATGGTCACTGTGAGAAAGGTCAGAAGCTGAGCCTCGTCGTGGTTAGTCCGCGTCACGAAGCTATTTCTCCGGCTCCTTCTCCGGTTGAGTTCGAAGATGGTCCATCCGTGGCTCCAGCTCCGACTAGTGGCTCAGCTAGGCTTGGTGGTGGGTTTGCTGCCGTGTTAGGTCTTGTTCTTGGTCTATGGGCTTGGTTCTAATTTGGGACCATGTGGGTTTTGTGCTTTATGGACGAGCTTTTTGTTTCAGAAAAGCTCTTTTAGTCTCTTTTTATGATTACATCTTGTTAGCTTAGAGATCTTTGTTGGTCTCGGTTCCTCGCTACTATTTTATATTAAATTAAATTTATTGTTTATGAAGATTGATTAGTGTTTCAAAAACAAAGTTGATCAAGATTGATAGAAAATGATTTAAAAATATTAATTGCTACTCTAAACATTGTGTCAAATGCAAGAAGCCACCCAAAACTTCTCTTGCAAAACCAACTCTTACAAAAAGTTAATTGTAACCATATACAAGTAGGGGCGGATGTAGAGAAATATTTTGTTGGGGGCATAGCTTAAATTACTTATAGAACTAGGGGGTAAATTTGCTATAAACACAGGGGCATAACTAAAATTACTCTATGTTTTACACAGGATTTTGAAAAAGCACTGGGGGGCAGTTGCCCCCCTCTTACAACAACATTTCTTTTAATATTTCTACCCTCTCACTAAACAAATAAAAGTATAATTTATTATTCTTTCTATTTTTATTATTTAACATTTTGAAATATTGTTTAAAATTAGATAACAGTTTTATTTATAAGAAACAATACTCTTTGTACCAAATAGGCAAATATATGATGTTTTAGGCCAATAAACACAACTATGAAAATTGAAAAGTTTATCTTTATATAAAATATCATTAAAATATAACTTATATATATATATATATTCAACCAATTGCAAAATAGAGTATTTTTGACTAGATAGTTTTATTAAAATTAAAAGTAACTAGAAATATGAAAATATCTTGAAAAAAGAAAATATCTTGAATAAAAAAAATATTCTAACTATTGTTGGAGATAAAAAATCTCATATTGAAAAGATAAATGAGACATAAGTAATATATAACGTATTTAAGCCACTTTACTTACGATCAATTGATTTTAATTTAGATGTCCAGAAAAAATTATTATGGTATCAGAGCGAACTGACACCCTAATCCATTAGTCCCGTTCGAAAAGTGGTATCTTACAAATCAATAGCCCAAAGAAAACTCAACTTTTTCAAATAGCTAGAAAAAAAAAATTATCTCAAAGTGATATGATGGAGATGGATTATGAAGAAAGGTGTTGGAGATTACATTGGAAAGATATCGATTGGGTCTTCATTGCCAATTGATTTTAAATTGTATGACCAAAAAACTTAAAAGGAACGAGTACAACCATATCACAGCTACATCCTGTAAATCTCATTAATGGTTTGTGTACATCAGAATATGAAAATATCTACTGACATTTTCTCATAAACCACAAGAAAACTATACAGAGTCGTTTTTATTACAGGAACCGCTGGAACCAGAGTCTGAGTAAAGAGAAGCTCTGAAAACTGAGGAAATAAAATCTGAAATCTCAATAAACACCAGCATCTGCTTTCTATAAGCCACTCAAAACCAAAGTTAATGATATAACCGTTTCAAATCTCCCCCTGGCTCTTTTTAAAGACCATCTAGCTTGATGAGCTCGGCTCGTCCTGGCTCGGTTCTGGTTTGGTTTCTTCTTCTGGTTCAGGCTCAGATGGGTTATTATTAGATTTCTTGAACTGAACCAAGATGATGGTCATATTATCACAGCCTTCACCACTCGCAGTGTCTGGAGCCAAACATCTATCAACAACTTTTTCACATACGGTTGAAAGTTTTGTTTCCTGAAAAGTTACTGCCAACGTCACAGACTAATACAGTAAAAAAAAGAAGAAGGCAACAGATAGACTTACAGATTTTAACTGTTCATGGATAAAATCCACCAGTTGCTGGCTTGACATACAGTCCCTAAAGAAGATAGGATCAAAATCAAAAATTCATCATCAAGAAACTAACTCATATATGTACAAAATGAAACATTTGGGTTTTTTTTTTGTTACCAGATTCCATCACATGCAACAACAAGAAAATCATCATCATCACATAGGTCAAGCTGATGAGATAAAAACAATAACAAATCAAGCTTAAAGAAACCAAAATCAAGCGAAAAAATCCAAAAAAGTCAGTTAAGATTCTTACAGTGTTTATATCTGGATCAGCAGTAACCATTTGCTTCTCAGATGGTAAGAACTTATTCTGTTTGAACTCCATGTCACCTGTAAAAGAAGCAGAAACAATGCTTCAAATCAAGATTACATGCTGGAAAGTGTTGGGAGATAAGAAGAAAAGCTTACCAATGGCTCTAGTCAGATTCAAGCTTCCATTAATACGCCCAGCATGAATAAACCCACCAGCTTTCAGTATCCTCTCTTTCTCAACTTCAAGATCAGGTTTGTGATCTTTAGAAAGATTGTAAGCCTGGCCTTTCCTTGAGATCACACAACGTGAGTCACCAGCATTTGCAACAAACAGCTTCTTATCTTTGATCAGAGCTACACATGCTGTACACCCGGAAGTAGGTCCGGAGAAATCAGAATGAGGACCCTGTATACGAAAACAAAAGGAGCACCGTTCTTTAAGGTCCCAATTCAAACAAGGAAACGACTAAAGCTATATTATTACATCCTCAAGAGGCCAATTATCAGGCTGGTTATTGGCGTCACCGCTTCTTGGTGACCATATGAATCCTTCAATCATGCCGCTAAACTTATTCATCTTGTCACCGAGTACAGCTAGCTCTCGCCATCCTCTCTGTCCTTGCATCATGTCATCCATTCTAAAAAAATATACACAATGAAACACTTTTAAGTAGAAACCCTTTTTTTATTGTTCTGTAAAAAGTGTTTTAAACATTACAAGAACAAACAATACCTAAAGAATGCTCTCTGAAGAGATGTTTCAATGTCTCCAGCTCCATATGCTTCATTACTGAGAACCTGTTGGTGTAGATACTTGGCACAGAACTTTGCCACAACTTTACCTACACCACTTAGTAAAATTACTAATGAGTTCCATATCAATAAGAAAAAAATTACCAAAAGTATATACACAGAACAATTCTAGTTCATTACCTCCATGGCCATCATACACACCGAAGAAGGATGTCTTATCATCTAGCTCAAGAATTGCAGCATGCTAGCAAAATAAAAAGATTTACAATCAAGAGAGGGGATCAGTGAGGGAAATAAAAACCAAAAACTCTTAGGTTGCATATGATCAAGTTTGACTCACCGCATCTTCCATGGTGGCACGCCAACCTTGCATAGAGGATAAACCATATCTGAGTTTATCATTCTCACCTTCTTCTGATAACTTATCAGTTTTGGGAGAGCTTAGGTATGTCCCCATCTCTTTCTGCCAAGAAATAAAAGATTGAACCAATCAGAATATTACAAGAAGCTAGCTTTGAACCTATGAGAATCCTACACAATCCAGTTTCTACCTCTTATAGATTCACAGTTGACCAAATCAACTAAGAGCTACTCAGGACAGAGACCAAGACAAAAAAAGGTTCTGAATTGATTCTCGAACAACTAAGAACTACTCGTGATAAAGACATCGTTCCGACCAAAAGAAAAAGACCCAGATGCAGATATATTTGACTATTCGAACAGAGAATAGATTCAGACAAGAAAGGTCGCAACTTACATCTCAAGGTAGAAGAAAAAAAGGAAAGCCCTTTTGAGATCCTTGAGGACGGAGCTCTGAAGTTGGGAGAAGAAACTAGATGGGTGGCGAGAGAAAGGGGAAAAGGACCAACCCACTTGAGATCAGATGTACAATGAGAAAAGGTTTTTTTTACAACTTTGTCACCCTTTTTTTCTTGTTCATTAACTAAAACTCGAGATGTGTAAATCTTTACAGCTGTTAAAGCTTATCTTCTTCTTCATCATCACAGCTTCCAGAATGTATAATATAGGAAACATCAAAAACAGAGAAGATTTATTTAACTAATTGTGGATTTGCTTGATGTGGTATTTGTCAGTCAATCTTACCTTTTTCATATGAACGGGATCTTTTATGACCAACATATATTTTTGTATAAAAAAAAATTGACATACAAAACTGATAAAATTCATGAAGTGCCTTTATACATAATATTATGACATAATTCTTTATTCAATTTACATTCCCAAGCAAAAATATAATTTTAAATTGTTAATATTATAGCTTATTAAATACTACAAAATAATATTCAGAATTTAAAATAACAAATATATATATAAGAAAAATAGTTTACCAAATAATATATCATATTATTGAGAGTAATTTTTTTAAACAAGAAATTGTTATATGTTGCATGTTAAGAAAAATCAATTATTTTTATGATAAAGGTTAGTTGAACCTCAAATTAGAAATTTAAAAATGTTAATCTCATATGATAACATAAATCTTTTTTTTTATTTTAATCTTTAAACTTAATGAGAACTAATTAAAAAAAAATGTTATAAACAAAAAATATACATTAAAATTATTAAAAGTACTGATTATTAAAAATTGCTAAAACCTGAATTAAATAATAAATTGCAAGCAAATATCAAATTGTTAAATTATTTTTTGTAATGTTCATAGTGGCGGAACCAACCATAATATCTAAAGGAGACAAATACTTTTATAATTAAATCTAAATTAAAAATATATTATATTTAATCTAATTATTGAATAAATTAAATAAATAATATTTAAAAGTTTATAAGCATAAGAAGAAAATTTGTATAGTAAAATATTAGAAGTGTTGAACTAGTGAAAAAAAAATCATATGGAAATGTTTTATAATTAAATGATGAAAAAAAAATCATATGGAAATGTTTTATAATTAAATGATTATGAAAATGGTACAATAGGCCAAAGACGAAAAAAATAATTTTCTTTGAAAATCATGGGTTCAGTTGTCAAAAAATTATAGGCTCAACTGTAAAAAAAAAAAAACAAATCATTGGTTCAAATCAGTTTTCGGAAAAAAAAATAATGGGGTCATTAAGTTGAATTTACAATTTTTTTTTTTTTTTTTGACAGCAAAGAATTTACAGACTCATGTTGACTCTGTAAACCAAATCGGTAACTCCGCATCCATGTGAACGACAAAGGACGATTGTTTCCTAGCACTGCGTGCTAGACTATCCGCCCGAAGATTCGCTGTCCGAGGTACATGAACGATATCTGAGTTGAGGAAACTTCTTTTGAGAAACTGTATGTCTTCCAAATAGCTTTCGAATGCTGGCCATTCTTCTGGTTCCGAAACCATCTTCACCAATTGAGAACAATCCGCTGCAAACGTTACCTGAAACTGTCTTAAATTCTTCATACATTCCATTGCCTAAATCAACGCCTCTATCTCCGAATGAAGGGGTGAAAGACATGCCCTTACATTCCTTGCCCCTAGCAGCCCATCAAACCCTGGTAAAGTACTATACCAGCCTTGTCCTGAGAATGTATCCTCATCCTTCCATGAACCATCTAGGAAACACCATCGACCTTGTGTCACTAGGGGAACATTGGTCTGTACCGAGAGCCCTCTCGTTGGGTCATTTCCCACCTGTGCTTCTGCCCAAAGTGATGATTCTATTTCAGCTAATTGAAGAGTATCCCTCGGATCAATATCCAAATTACTGAAAACTTTGTTATTTCGAGCTTTCCAAATATACCATAAAATCCATGCAAACTGATGATCATCCATCTTTGGCCGGACTCTCCAAAATAGATGATCCATATTAGCAAACAATGAAGAAATAGGAAAAAAATTCGGAGCTGACGGAATCTTGGATAATGCCCACACTTGGCGTGCCGGTGGACATTCAAAAAATACATGGTTAATTGATTCTTCAGGTTCTCCGCATCGAGCACAATATGTATCTCCATTTATCCCTCTTGCCTTGAGATTTTTCATGACCGATATACATCCTGAGAGAAGTTGCCATAAAAAATGCCTTATTTTTGGGGGACACCGAACTTTCCAACAGAAAGCTTTAAGTATATCCACTGTTGGGCCATAAAAAACTGGCGGTTTTTCCTTATCCGGATAGACCCGTTCCACTTGATAGCCTGATTGGACTGAATATTTTCCAGTTTTAGTAAAATGCCATCCATTCCTATCCTCAAACTGATTCCTACTTAAAGGAATACTTTCAATTATTTTCGCATCCGTAGGATCCACAAGAGTCCTAATTACCTGTAAATTCCATGAGCGAGATTCCGAATTTATGAGGGAATCCACTGTAAGATCTGGATAAAAGTTGGGAAAATTTTTGGTTGCTGGTCTCGGGCGAGTGGCTGGGATCCAAGGATCATTCCATACAGAGATAGACGAACCTGTTCCCACCCGTTTAATTAGTCCTTTACAAACCAGAGATCTAGCAGAAATAATACTCCTCCAGCCATATGACGGAGAAGAAGAACGAATCGGTTCCAGGGGTGAAGCATTCCTGTAATACCGTCCTTTGAAAACTCTTGAGAAGAGAGTATTTGGCTTTTCTATCAGTCTCCATAGTTGCTTTCCAAGCATTGCCGTATTAAAATCCATAAGATCCTTGAAACCTAACCCACCATTATCTTTGGTTTCACATAATTTACCTATTTTTCTGAAAAATACAAATAACTTTTTGTTTTTGTTTTTTAAAAGTTCACAGGGATTGGTTGAACCAGTTGTCTAATCTTTGCCTCCACCATTGTTCATATATTATAAATTAATAAATTTAAAATGATGTATTAATATATCTGCTAATTATTTATTAGACATGGTCGTACGAACAAAATTAGTACTCACTTATGAATAATTATATATATATATATATATAAGTTCTTATTTGTGTTGTTTTTGCAATTGCATGAATATTTTGTATTAGTAAAACAATAATTTTAGCTAGTTTATAATAAATATAATTGACAGAAAATGAATATATAAATATTTATAAATTTATATACAATTGTTTATATGGTGGTTGTTGCTTGCTTTCCGTTGAAACTTCGATGTATTCACCACTATAATCCAAACTTTCTATCAGGTTCTTGCATGATTTCTGATTTCTAATTGTCCAAGTTTTTGGATTATGTTTTGGTTCATATAAATTTTCTTTTTTTGTTTTTTTTCCTATCCAGCTTCGTCATATATGAAGTGAAATTTTTATCAGCACAATTTAAACAAAACTCAAGACAAAATATAAAATAAGTTAAAATTTATTATTTAATAATAATTTTAGATTTAAAAAAAAACTGAATAATTTGAGATTTTTATTACTTTTTATGTTATTTATTTATGAAAATGTTTATTATAATAAGTTGATTTTTGAAATATTGGTTTCGGTTTTAATTTTTTATTTTATCAAAAAGTTTTAGTTTTATGTTTATTAACTTGCAACAAAAATTATAATTTAAAAACAAATATTTCAAACGGTCTAGTGGTAAAAGGGTTTCAGGTGGAGCTTCCGCTATGAATTTGATTCTCCTTGGTCATCCATAGACGCCTTAAATGAGAAGGAAACCCAAATTTTTATGAGCATTTTATTGATTAGTCATTGGACCTAAAAAAGTTTTTGGAATCACACTAAAATTATAAATAATTAATAATAAATATTTCAAATGGTGCGCTAGCAGTAAATTTGCAAGCGGTACTCTGACTGTTTTTCTTCGGCTGTGCCGTATAATAGTTTGGTATCTATTTAGACTATTTCTAACCCATCTTTATTTCTATCTCTATATTTTTCTTTAAAATAGAAAAATTCTATTATAGAGTGAAAATGTTCGAATGTATGCATTTATAATAGAGTTTTTTTATTTATAGGGGAAAATATAAGGATATGTTATTTCCACTTTTAAATATAAAGGCAAAAAGTAATTTTTTTCTATATTTTTCTCTAAAATATAGGAACTTTATTATAAAGGTATACATTAGAGCATTTTTATCTCTATAATAGAAATTTTTATTTTAAAGAAAAATATAGAGATGTCATGTTTAATATCTAAATCAGAATTTAAAAAAAAATCCAATTCGGTTTTAACGTTTTTACTATTATTTTATTATCAAGGCAAAATAAAAGGATTTTTTTTGTGCAACTAAAAGGAAAATTATATTATAAAAGATCTGTCCAGCTTATGATGTCACTATTCACATCCGATGGCAGCAGATTTTGTAAGAGACGTAGAGAGCCAGATTTGAATATTTTACTACTACTAAAAAGAGTACAAGAAAAATGGCTGTCACATCATACACTATTTGTAATCCAGCATATTTAATGGATAAGGCATTGCCACCTGTTAGAACTATTCATTTCAGTTCAACAACACATATCGAGATCCAGACAATTAGGATAAGGATTTTTTTTGAACATATATAATTAGGACAAGGATATGTAAGGGCATTGAGGATAAACAGACTTCATAATAAAATATTAAATATGTGCCTAAATGCCCTCAGAAAGGAACGGGGCCGATCTTGACTGCGTACCAATCTATTTAGGTTTCGAATGTTACGAACCGCCCCGCCACGCATCGCACTTAACAGTAACAAAAATCTCTACATATATCATATATTTATACATTTTTATAACTGTTAAAACCGCACCGCAGTTAAACTGCTTGTCACACACCGCTCAAACCGCAGTTATCATTCGGAACCTTAGATTCATTCTTATATTTTGAATTACCATTTTTTTAAATTGAATCTTATTCTTGATTCTTAAAATTTCAAAAAGAAAATGCGAAAATATCGAGGATATCCATTTTTGTCGGCGAGATATCAATTTATGATAGCTGCATTTATTCTTAAATTTTATTATGTGGCTAGAAAAAAAAATTATAAGATAAAAAATTTAATGATGAACTGATTAGAGACAAGATGTACTTTTATTCTGGTACGATTTTTTACTCTAGTTCAATTTTGAAAATACTATAGCTTGGATTACTTTCAAGAATGTATATCACAATAGTTCAACAGCACATATCGAGATCCAGACATTTTAATAGATTAAATTTTTTTTTTTTTTGAAACCCACCAGGGACTAAAAACGAGACCCAACAAATATCAAAAAGAATCCTACCAAAAAAAAAAACAAATATCAAAAAGAAACTCGATAGTCATAGTTTTTAAATTTTTTCTTTTAAAATATTTTTTAACGTTAAACCTATTTAATTATTTGAAGATACTTTTCTTATGTTATTTTTTTCCTTTAGCATCTGGATTGTTAAAAATATAAGTTCTGAAAACAGTTATATCAACTATTTAATAACAGATGGTTATATTTATTTATAATTATTTAAGGTATATTATTTTATATATTTAATATTCACAATAGATATTTATTTTGACATACGAAATTATGATGAATGATCTTGTTTGCACTATACTTAAAATATTATTTGAATATTATTTATTATAAAATAGTAATAAATCTTTGATCAACCATCAAATAGCTTGGGTGACGATTTAAAAAATAAATAAAAAGAAAAAAAGTAGGAATATATTTTTAACTTTTCCCTTTTTATTGTGTTGGGAACTTGGGGTTAGTATAAACTCTTGACTATCATCAGCCCTCAGTTTCACCAACGCTAGACGAAAGCAGAAGAGGATAAACTCTTCTCCTGTAACCAAAAAATGGCTTCTTCGTCTTCTTATTACTCTCCATTCTCTGCACTCTTCGACGTTTCCAAACCCAATCCATCTCTAAACCCCGCGGCTTTCCTCGTCCCTTCCTTGAAATTCTCCACCGCCATCTCGAATTTCGCGAATGGGTTTTCGCTAAAGTCTCCGATTAATCCTGGGTTTCTCTTCAAGTCCCGAACTTTCAATGTTCAAGCTCGAGCTGCTGCTGAGAAGACCGTTCACGATTTCACCGTAAAGGTTTGGTCTTTATCCTTCTAACCAAATTAAGAACTGAAAAGATACGGTTTTAATTCATTTAAGTAAGCGAAATTGGTTTAGTGACTTCAATGGAGATATCATTTGTTAAATCTGCAATTTTGAAACATAATGAGGACTCTTCATGTTTGTGGAGACAGGACATTGATGGGAATGATGTTTCTTTGAACAAGTATAAGGGGAAAGTTATGCTGATCGTCAATGTCGCTTCAAGATGGTAAGCACCTTCTTCTTTTTTTAATGAGATGTGATCTAGGAGTCACTTATACTAATGTTGAGGTATGGTTACTGGAACATACAGTGGTTTGACATCATCAAATTACTCTGAGCTTTCACATCTGTATGAGAAATACAAGAGCCAAGGTGAGCTTTGCTTGATCATTTGTAAGAGATTATATTGTTGCATTTCGTGCTCAATGCATTATTTTGTACATCTACATACCAATCTTTCTTGGATTGATGATAATTTTAACTCATCCGTTCTTTAAGCATTTGAGGGGGTAATAGTAAGACATCAACAAACCTTTCTTGTTGTTCTGATTACAGGATTTGAGATTCTAGCTTTCCCTTGTAATCAGTTCGGTGGCCAAGAGCCCGGTTCAAACCCTGAGATCAAACAGTTTGCTTGCACCCGGTTTAAAGCAGAGTTCCCTATATTTGATAAGGTATTACTCCGAAGCCTTTGTTATTCTTTTCGGTTGTGCGTATTGCAGATTAGAATAAGTTTGAACCCCACAGGTCGATGTGAATGGACCGAGCACAGCACCAATCTATCAGTTCTTGAAATCAAACGCAGGAGGATTCTTGGGTGATCTCATTAAATGGAACTTTGAGAAGTTCTTGATTGATAAAAAGGGAAAGGTCGTTGAGAGGTACCCTCCCACCACATCCCCTTTCCAAATCGAGGTACGGTTAACCCAACTGCTTCCGGTTCAGTTCATCTCGGTTTGATTCCCGGTTCACAACCATACTTTTGTTTTTGTTTCTGCTGTTTTGCAGAAGGACATCAAGAAGTTGCTTGCTGCTTAATAACCTCTGCGATGAGAGACCACACAGACTGATTGTAAATTATTCAGTACTTGAAACTCGGTTTTGCTGGTTATGGTTTGTATACATTGTAACGATATATATTTTATTACAATGCTAAGTATGATTATAAGTTTTCAAAGTTGATATATTTATAGGACAGTGAGCATAATACACATAACAAAAACTGTAGTAAGATAACTACATATTATGTGACTAAATGATGAATTATTTTTTATATACTAATTGAGAAATATTACAACTTTTAAATGATCCTCTAATCCGAATGGTTAGATACAAAACAAGTAGATTGTGAGCAACTAATTTTCTTAGTTAGTTGGGTTTCCAATACCGCATCTTCAGTTGTCCGCAAACCCAAAATAATATTCATCACACAAAACATCATCAACATATTGTTTGATACTACTACATACTCATGTATACTATTTGCAGATATTTTACTTCTATCACTTCCACCTCGAAATCTTTTCTCTCAAGGCACCCAAACAGATCATTGCCACAAATAATAAATTGACAATGGTCCAGACATATCCGGCTGCACCTAAATAATCAGTACACCATGAGCATCGTCATATGTCGTACAATCCTAGGCTGCAATCTAGGATCAATCTCGTCTCTCCGTGCTTCCATATCTATGTGTTGTCAAATGACACACACAACCACGTAATGCAAAATAGTAGTATTATACAATATCAAATTATAATACGTACTCATCAAATTATAATCATTTAATATAATAATTCTCGAGGCCCAATGGCCAACAAACAATAATGCATATCTATCACACTAATCAGTATCATTCACAACCATCGTTATAAATTATAACCATCATCATCACTCATAACCT
Organism: Brassica rapa; assembly: GCF_000309985.2. Lineage (NCBI taxonomy): Eukaryota > Viridiplantae > Streptophyta > Magnoliopsida > Brassicales > Brassicaceae > Brassica > Brassica rapa. Next base: position 38,720,581 of record NC_024803.2, on the reverse strand, counting down.
TACCATTACTGCAACATCTGATTATCGTAGGATTCTCTTTTTTCTTTCAATTCAAAATATTACGACATGTCGTGATAGATCCATATATTCTATGGTAGTAAATCATATTTTATCATGTTCAAGAAACTCCGTGATGGATGTCATCCGCGATAAATGCCAAATTTATATAGGGATTTATCACCAAGTTCTTGACAATCTCTATTGTACAAAATAGAGAGTAACAACTAAAAATGTAAAGATCTTTTTACCGAAAAAAATGTAAGATCTCAACATAGTGCACTGTCTTATGGCTAGTTGCGTACTCATTTTGTCTCTCATTTATGGTTGATTAGGTCGTCAAACCTGGCTGTTAAAAACCCAACCTGCCATGAATTTCAAAGCGCATTGATCAATCAAACACTAAGCAGCAGTTGATACGAATAAGCCCTAAACAGTGAATAACTTTTGCCAATTCTAATTAACAAATAAAGAAGTTCTGCAAATTCTTCACAATCCGCTAAGCAACAAACGCTCAGTGGGTTCTACCTTGAAAGAATCTACAGATGTTAACTCCAGTTGCATTGCTTTGCCTAAGTGAGGGACTAGACCACACCTAAAAATGGAGCAAAGAGAATTCTTGAACGGGAGTTGCCATAAAATAAAGAGTAATTCTTGGTTTCACCCCCTAAGGTGAACCTCTAGGTTCACCAACCAATAGGATTTCATTATTTCAAATTTGATATCTTCTAAAAAAGGAAACAAAATATTGTCAAGTTATATTATGTTTTTAAAATAAAAAGGTAAAAAAAATAATAGTTACAAAAAAAAAGTTTTTTTTAAAAAAATATTGTTAACGTCGTCAGCAAAATACTAAACCCTAAATCCTAATCCCTAAACCCTAAATTCTAATCCCTAAACCCTAAATCCGAAACCCTAAACCCTTGGATAAATCCTAAACCCTTGGGTAAATCCTAAACCCTTGGATAAATCATAAACTCTAAATCAAAAACACTGAACACAAAAATCATAAACCCTTGAATTTTTTAGCGTTTAGGGATTAGGATTTAGGGTTTCGGATTTAGGGTTTAGGGATTAGGATTTAGGGTTTAGTATTTTGCTGACGACGTTAACAATATTTTTTTAAAAAAAACTTTTTTTTTGTAACTATTATTTTTTTTACCTTTTTATTTTAAAAACATAATATAACTTGACAATATTTTGTTTTCTTTTTTAGAAGATATCAAATTTGAAATAATAAAATCTTATTGGTTGGTGAACCTAGAGGTTCACCTTAGGGGGTGAACCCAAGAATTACTCTAAAATAAACGGTACGACTCAAAGCTGCCAAAAGGGAATTCTTAGCTCCAAAATTCTATGAATTTAAATAACAAAAAGGAACTATTGTTGGAAATCTGGATTTTTTGCAAGAAATAAAATTTTAATTCAAATGACATATTAAGGACTAAGTCTTAGAAAAAGAATGCAAAAGCCATTAATAATTCATATTGGGTTTGCGATTGGAAGAATAAATTATGAAGAATTTCTTAGAAGCTACTATATTAGATAGCTGAGGGCTCTAATGCCCTTATATATAGAAGACCTATGTCGACCGTTGTGGAGTACACGCCAAAGATGAGGAGAGAAAGATCTTTGAAAGTGAAATACTTATTGTATGTAGTGGTGTTGCCTAGCTTTATCATAAGAACTAGACATATGTGGATTGGGTCCATTATCTCTAGATGAAAATGGACCCATGTCGAGTTTAACTCAAACTAGTTGGTCCTAAAAAGCAATCGTGATAGAGAAATAGGAGAGTAAGAAATTGTGTTTGGTTTACGCATTTGCGTAAGAGAGATTTAAGTTGTTTTTATCTTTTTGTAATGAACAGTAGGATGTATACACTTATCATACTCTTCGATCGACTTCTTAAACAATAAGCTTGTTGTACTTGCTCAACGATCTTTGCCTCGGCCAAAGTTTGTCTAGTTGTTTTGTGTTTGCGTTTAGACTTTCCTCTGGATGATTCTTTCAAATGATCCTTCGGTACAAAATATGAATTTGCATTTCCTTTTACAATTTACAAATAGATTTGTATTCTAGATCTCTAGAGAGCTCATGTACGCACACCAACAAATTTATAAAGCTGGAGCCAACACCTCTGAAATCATCCAATTCAAAAATCCATACGCATGTATTCCATGTCCTCCAAATTTCGTTTTCTCTACAAATATCAAGATCGAATACTGCCTTAACTAATAAAAGCATCAGACAATTGCAATGGATATATCGATTCGTATATGATGCATTCACTTGACCACAAAATCCTCACCGGCATCATCACGATCTCAGCCCAACAACTCATGACTTACCCAACAAAAAATAAAAGGTGTAACAGTAGGACCAAAAATTAATTACTAGTATTGATATTTTGTCGACAAACAACAATATTTTTCAACATCCTTAACAGTACAAAAGCGGAAAGACATGACACATCAACATGTGGCACCAATACCAGAAACTCATACATTATAGGCTGTATTAGTTGCATTCAAAATGTGTGTTTGAAAAGCCAATGAAAATAAGAACATGCTATCAAATTAATCTGACAAAACAAACCACCACAAGAATATTCTCACAAGATTTATGTGATTAATAATGCTACATATAATTGTATCTTCATTAACATAAAAAGATTCATGAAATGTAACATTATTGCATTTATAAAAAAAGGTAATTACAACTAACTATATACCGGCATAATTTTTTTTTTGCTGAAGTATATACTAGCATAACTCTTTATATAATAAGCTAATTATGTGTCTCATTGAATCAAAATGTACGAACGAACTATTTAATTAACTAAAATGCCAACGACTCATTCTTATAATGACGAAGTTATCTTGCAACATCTTATTCACGAAAAATGAGATGATATGATGATCGCATGAATCAAATGACATATTATTTATATGAGAATATAGGATGGAACAAGGTATTAAAAAGACAAAAAGAAAAAAATAAACAATAATATATACATGAATCGAGAAATTAAGGACCAGCCTAATAAGAACTAGGTTACCATGCTTAATTTCACTTAACCACGCGTTAACACATAGACTAATTGCTTTTTCGATATTACGCATACCTTAAACCATAATGAATTTATGGTTAAAGTTTAAAGATCTCACACCGCATGCAATCAGATCGAACCAAAATCAATACACAAGAACAAGCCATCATTTCAGTGGTATATTCTTACCTTAGTTTGGAAATAATCAAGAGAGAGAGAGAGAGCTTGTGTATGTGAGAGAGAGAGAGACTGAGACAAAGAGGAACAAGGACAGGCCAAAGAGATCAGCACGGGAATCTGACAGAAAGAGCAGTGAGCACGCAAGAGAAGCAAATGCAACATATGCAATTTACTTTTGTGTGCTCACTCTCTTCTGTCAGTTTCTGTGTGTTTCTTTTGCCCCAGCTCATTCACTCACAATTCATCCAACTCTAGAGATCTACAAGATAAAACGAAGAATAAGAATCATTGGGTCAGTGAAAAGATAAGAGATTAATGGTTATGGTTAGATCTAAGTTTTAACTAAAGAAGGCAAAGAACCACAAAGAGAAAGAATACTAATCTGTAAAAAGGGAAGAAATTCAGACACCCTTTGGAAGATCAAGTCTAGGGTTTTTTTTTTTGTCTAAATCGAGAACAAACATAACCAAAAAAGGAAAAAATAAAAGAAAAGAAGAAAGAAACAAAGATCTGTTGAGAAGATAAGAGGAGCCTTATCTCTCTATCATTCAAAGAGTCTTACCTTTCTTTATGGCTTTTGTCGCTTTCTTTATCTCTCTTACATGCAAAGGGAACAGATGTCTGCCGAGGCATTGAATTGAACAGAACATTTTAATTTATAGAGTTTCATCTTATGAGGTAAAATGGTAACCCACAAGACTCCAACGATATTGAACTTTGAGAGGGAGTATATATAAAGATCGTGAACAAGTGTGCCTTCTTTTCCTTCTTTTAAACATTTTTTTTTTTACTTTTGCAAACAAATCAATATGTTTATTGTAACATTGTTGTTATCAAGAAGGTAGTTATTGTTAATTTACATTTAATTTACCAACGCCTTTAATATAATTAATTATTATTAGTTAGTTTCGTCACTTTCCTTTGTTGGCGGAATACCAACACCAACAAACCCTAAACAAATTGCAAAACTATTGGAGAAAATTTATACAATGCATCTAAAATGAGTATTTAATCTCATGACCGAATCTAGATAAGCAAGTATTCGTAACCAGTTGATATTGTTGTTAACTTCAGATCAAACCTATTAGATAGTATGTCTAAAATCCAAAATTCAACGAAAATTAGTCTATATAATTTTATAACATAGGATTTAGCGATGCAGAAGTAGATTACAGTAATTGAATGGTTTGAGTTTGAGAACGGTATTATACTGTATTCTATGCTAGCATTCATTTCACGATCCATGTTTTTCTAAGAATTTTCCATTGCCAAGTGTTTTTAGTCATAACTTTAATTTTTGTTTTACATATTGTTCTTTATATTAATCATACTTGAAAACCATAAAAACACATTCGCATTCTTTCCTCGTAGTTTGATAATGTAACTTTAGTCTTTGAGGATTTGATCGTAATTTACTATCGTGCATAGATGTACACTTGCAATTAAAAATAGGGTTAAATCTGAGTACTTCGATCTTCAATGGAGAAATCTGAGAATATCAAATGATATATTTAAAATTATAGAAATATCACAAGAATTTTTGATAAAGTAATATTTTTTGTAAAATTATTTATTGAACAAAAATCATGTTCAAATGTATAGAATATTTTATATTTCAAAATACTAAATATTCCCCAAAATAGCATACATTTTGAAACACTTAAGGTGATTTAAAGAAATGTCAGGTTCTTAAAATAATTTTTTAAGAAAATATTTTAAATGAAAATTTTATTCTTTAAAAATTATTTTCATTATTTATTCTTTTACAAAAATATTTCAAATGATAATTTATATTCTTTAAGACTTTAGTTAGATTATTTCATATTTTATGAAATATATCTAAAATAAAAACTTAAGATTTTGGTTTCCAAATATTTTTCTTTATTTTTATCCATAAATATACTTTCTTTAAATGAAGTAAATGTTTGTTTTAAAATGTTTCAAATCCAATTATAAAATGTGGTATTTCTTTTTATTTAGTTTTATTATATATTATCTTTTAGCTCCCACCAAATTATCTTTTAAATCTATATTTCCAATAAATTGAATTTTTTTTTGTAAATATTAAATACAGTAAGAAAAGATTTAAGAAGAATAAAAAAAAATCTTAATTCTTTTTTTTTGATAATTTTGAACGTATCCAAATCCAAAGACTCAACTAATCTTCTGAAGATTTGTCAACAGATGACAGATAAACTTTGATTTTCTACGTGAGAGTCAAATGTTTATATTGATTAACCATGCAGATGAATAAATTAAAGTGGTTAATTTTTAAACTTAAAGTGCTTATTATTTTTTCAATCCTGCCGTATCACCAGTGGCGGAACTACTTGAGGGGGAGGGGGTCAGTTAACTTCCATGATTTTTAATATCAATACTATTAAAAGGGAAGAAGTCTTAAAAAATCTACCTATCAAAGTTGTTTGGACCCTTTTATTTAACTCATTATTTTTTTGGTCTTACCTTAAACTTATACTAACAATATGTTACCATATATTTTCCTAACAATAATTTATTTAATTCATTTATTTATTCAAATACCACTCCTAAATCTTAATCATTACTATTACTATATTTACCATTTTGACTTTTAATCGTAAAAGCATTGAAACTAATGTTTAATATTATCACTTTTATCATATAATATATAATTTAAAGCAAGAGAAGTTACACAACATATATGTGTACATTTTAACTTCCTCTTTCTTTTATAATAACGTAATCATATCATATATAAATTTTCCCACTAAAATTTCATATTATATACTAAACTTTCAACCGTCTATATTTTGATAGATATTTTCATATTTAAAAATGAGTTTTCTAAAAATATTTCATCAACCATGTTTTTGTACAATAACGTTAAAAACCTATATCAAAAGGTTGTTGGACCCGATATGCACGTAATGGGTCCACATCTGTTCGGGTATTTAGGATTCTAAAAAGATTTGAAATATCTAAAAAAGCTGAAAAATATCTGAAACACGAAAAATACTTGAAACTCCAAACAAATACCCAAAAAATTCAAATACCTAAAAATTTAAAATCTTATTCAAAATCTGACACTGAACTGAAAATACACAAAATTTTATCCAAATACCCAAAATTTTTTTTTTAATTTGAAAATTTACATGAAATCAAAAACTATAATCGTAAACCAAAAACCTAAAAAAAACATCGATAATGCCAGAAACATATTCGAAATATCCAAATATACCTAATAAACACAACATATTTATGATCGGATCTAGGGTAGGACCGGACGCGGGTCCAAAAAAAACTCCAATAGGTTATCTTCTCTCGACCTGAACTAAACCTATATTTTCGGGTCGGTTCGGTTTGTTTTTTTGATCCGGATATAATTCTCATGCCTAAAAAAACTTATGTAAAAGTGTACATATAAAATATCAAATAAACTAATTCATATATTATATAACTGTTAAAAATATATTTTTTGATATAATAAGACTTTGTATTATAATATAACCTAAAAAACCCGCGCTTTTCAAACGCGGGTCAAAATCTAGTTTTTTGTTTATAACTGAAGTTGTTAGTGTAAAAAAAGAAGGTCATTCATATAGAATTGACCCTCTTGTTTAAAGATGAAATCTAATTTTTGCACCTGTCTTAATATTACTAGATAAGTATAATAATATTGATTCCGGTGAGAATAATTCCTAGCTCTGCCCGTACCACCCAACGATGGTTAACACTCTTACAATATTTGAACTAAAATCTATTTTAGCATCAATCTATAATATGCTTAAATTTGTGTCCTTTCTCTAGAATGTCTAAAGATACTGAACATCGAATCTTACCTCTATACATCAACATTCAGTCACATTTAAAAAATTCGTGATCGCATATTAAAGTATTCGGTCGGCTCAGTCTAAATCAAAATGATTTGGAATATAAAATAAGTTATCTAGATAAAGGGATGGGTAAAGAATATATTCACTGGAATGTGTCTCGAATACACCCAAAGAAATAATAAAAATAAAAACAAAGATTAAAGTAGAGAAGCTTTATCGAAAGAGAAAAAATAAGAGAGCTTTGTTGGCTTTTTATTGGAGGTTTCATTTTAGACTGACGTGGTTTCACACTAAACCAGATAGAGGCATGAACCATTCGACCGTCGATCTGAAACATTAACTATCTGCCGTCGGATCCGTCACTTTTTGAAGAGACCTTTCCTTGTTTTCTATATAGTTCTAGTGGCCATGATTAATTAAGGGTTTCATTGTTCTGTTCTTGTCTGTGCTGACGTCTTAATATATTTGAGTATATTATGCTTTTATAAAATTCACCATAAACCACTGGATGTTTCCAGTATATTCCATTTATCAATTCTGAATGGTAATTACAAAGATAATATAAAAGTTGCATTTTTTTACTGGTTTAAAATAAAGAATATGAATGCAAATGCATAACTATACAAAAATAAATGATGATAATTTTATAAGCTATTAAGTGATATATAAAATCAAAAATGTTTGTGTAAACTACACAAAAATGATAATTTTATGAGCAACTAGAAAAACTAACAATGAAACTTCAACATTGCCCTTCAAATGCGTTAGTGCAAGTTCCCCAACTGAAACGTACCAATGATGGGAATCCAAACACAATGTTTGTGTTGCTCTAACATGCCTTTGTCTCAGGATCTATATTATTACATCACAAAACATATTAGTCACTAAAAATATAAACGAATTTGAAGTTTTAAAAATAATACACCTCCGGAATATCCAGAAGACCAGAACCCAAGTTTCTGTTTATGTTTTCTCCAGTTTCCTCTACCAACACTCTGTCAACGCTCTGTCTCTGGTCACCTAAGCAATTTAATATATACTCAGCGACTTTTAGCGAGTGAAAAGCTTCGAGATAGAGATAGTGAGAATCCATAACATATTAACCTTGGCCACAATACTTGCTCCACTAACAATAGGATACAAACTATCAGCTTTCTTTGAAACGGCAAATTTGATCGAACCAAACTTATCAGACAGTTTTATTCATTACTTCTCAGGATCTCCCACGGTATCCAGATAAACCTGCAAATGCAATTTAGAATTCTTAGTCTCACATATATACATTTCTCTCTTAAGATGATAGTTCTGTTTCCACTGAAAGGGTAATCAAAGACTTCAGTTAGAAGAACTCCATGTCTATAACCTGTTTGATGAGCCCGTTGCAGAGTTATATGAAATCTCATTTAAATGGATCTTGTTTCTGTAGACAAACAAAACCAAAGCTATATGATTACTAACTTTGCAAGTATCTTAGCTGAGAGTTCCATGGAACCAATGACGTCAACAGCCCCATCCAACGACTTGTCAAGCTTTAAGATTTTTTAAAGTTCTTCTCTTTTCTCTTCCTTTAAAGTCTTTGAATCTGCAACTAGAGCAGCAAAAGAGCTTTGAGTTTATATAAAATTGTGAAATATTCCATCGAAAGTGTCATGCTTTACATACAAGCTCTCACAAAGGAATAAGATTGACATGCAAAATGGAGGGAGGCGAGAGAAGAAAGGAATGAAAAGGGGCAGAACAAGCATACATACTACACCATTGGTCCTGTAACTTGTCAACAAAACTGAATCAGGTTTTCGTCCTGACCCCATCAGAGAATTACTCTAGATTAGAGATGTTTCTTGCAGCGCATTGCAAGTACTCCAAGTTTAATTAAGGAATCGGACCATAAACCTTTAACAATCTTTTTGTATCATTTTCAACATAGAAAAGATCTAGGCATTTTCAGATCAATATAGCACATGCCAGAGATTAATGAAATTGTTAAAGATTATTGGCTTGGTAGGTAGAACCCGCCAAAAACTTATGTTGTGAACAAACGAACATTATCTTCACAAACAAAAACATTATTCATTCGTCCCATAAAACTTTGGAAGAGGCTCTCTTTGCCCCTCTCCTGATCTTGACATTATAGAAGCTCCTACTAACAAAAAAACTTAATAACTAACTTTCTCATACTATACTATAACTACTTAAAAGTAAATTTTAGCTTTGATTTGCGTCTTCGCACCACTCATAACTCGCCAAATCATCCAAGGTACACGTGTTGAATTACCATTTGTTATCTAAACGCAAGCCTACGTGTCAACATAAACTAAAAAAAAAACTTAACTAACCGGAATCGGCAAAGCCAACACATCTCTACTGTCTCCGGCGAGATCTCAATTTTTGATCCTTCACGGTGGCGTCGACGTCCGGGCAACAACAAGCTCTCTCGAGAAGAAAGCCTTCGCCACCATCTCCATCTCCTCCTTCCTCTGCTTCGCCTCTACGTGCTCCTCCTCCTTCAGCGAGGAAACCTATCCCCGAATTCCCCTTTTATCAGCAGAACTGGTTCATCGCTCTTCTCTTCGTGATGGCTATGGGATTCTTCTCCCTCGCTCTCTTCCTCTTCCTCAGCGTCGATTCAGATTCCGGCTACACGTCTGCCTCCGCCGCCGCCGCTTCGGGTAAAGAAGGCGTCGAGGTGTGTGTATACATTGTATCGATTTAGTGTTTCTTCTTGCATTTGATTCGAATTCGGTATCTCGTTGTGATGTATAGATTACGTATGGAAGTGCGATGAAGCTGATGCACGAGAAGACAAAGGTTCGACTGCATTCTCACGATGTGCCCTATGGATCCGGCAGTGGGCAGCAGTCAGTCACTGGCTTTCCTGGCGTCGTTGATTCCAACAGCTACTGGGTACTTTCTTGCTTTTACACAAGAAGATCATTTTGTTTCAAGTCTTGGAATAAAACATCAACTAGCTTGTCTTATCCTTATAGATTGGTTTATTAAATTTGAAGCTATGGTGTATTAGAGCAACTTAAAATTGAAGTCTTTTGAATAGGACCGGTCTTAGGCAAAGCCGAATGAAATATTGGACTTAGTCCACCAAAATGTTTTTGAAGAAAACTACATAAACATAGGCTTCCAGAAAAAAAAAATATAGGCTTCCAAATTTGTAAAAAGAAAAATTAGTTGAAATCGTTAATAAATCGTCTATGGCCCCCTAAATCTCAGGGTCTGTCCTGTTTTTTTGTATGTTAGAACAGAACATTAGCTTGCATTTGATCTGAAGCAATGGTTTTTAATGAGTTATGATGGAGTAATGGAGCTGATGCATTTATCTTGTCATGGATTATTCTTTTTGATAGATTGTTAAACCTGTGCCTGGGACAACAGCAAAGCAAGGTGATGCCGTCATGAGTGGAGCTACCATTAGATTGCAGCACATGAAGACCCGGAAATGGCTCCACAGTCACTTGCATGCATCCCCTATATCAGGCAACTTAGAGGTTATTATTCTCTTCCATTTAAAACGTTTTTGTATGCCCTTATGCGCTAAGCTTGGATGAAAGATCTATCTTAGGGTTTTAAGCAGTGTAGTATGAGGATATTATTATAGTGGGTCTATGTGAATTGTGAAGTACTGTGCCGGTTTAAATTGGTAGTTGCATTCTTCTTCTTGCTAACCCAATTTTCTTGGTGCAGGTTAGCTGTTTTGGAGATGATTCAAATTCCGATACTGGGGATCACTGGAAGTAATTATAATCCCTTAAAAGCTATTTGATACTCATCTAAATGTTTAGTGTGTTTGCATCCACATAGAAGCTCACACTCACACCTTACGATCTGTTTCATAGGCTTATAATCGAAGGGAGCGGGAAGACATGGAAACAAGACCAAAGAGTCCGACTTCAACACATAGACACTAGTGGCTACCTCCATAGCCATGACAAAAAGTACCAGCGTATAGCCGGTGGTCAGCAAGAGGTAAATTACACGCTTTTGTCTAGTCTTCAAATATTATTGCCAATGTCTTGAAAGTTGAAACTCATGCATGAGATTTTTTTTCTTTTTCTTTTTTTTTTGGGACACAGGTGTGTGGAATCAGGGAAAAGCGGGCAGATAATGTTTGGTTGGCAGCAGAAGGAGTCTACCTTCCCGTTGATGAGAGTAGCAGCAGCAAGTAAGGTGAAGAGTTGTGTTAACTTATCTCTGAGGAGTCTTTGAATCTCATCTTTTACTTTCTAAACTCATAAACAAGAAAATACATATATTTTGCTGATCTTCGATTGTCGGTCTAACTTTAAAAAAAGACTTGTAATGCTCTACACTTATGCCCACATTTTCATATAAATTTTTTAAAGTATCCAATATACAACTAAAATTGTTGCATAAAATTAGAATGCCCTAAGCGATCGGTTCATTTTCATATACCCCAGACCGGACTGGTCTATTGATGATGCTTCTAGTCGTACGAATGAATATACATCTATATTATTAAAACTGAAGTACATTTGAGAGTTGTTTGGAAACTTGGATAGTAGTATAAATGGGAATTGTTTGGAAACATGGATAGTAGTATAAATGAGAATTGTTTGGAAGCATGGATAACAGTATAAAATAATACTTGCTTATCTTAATTGATTTTTTAAAAGATTTTTATTATATTGTTAATCAATTCTAACCCTTCATCTATTATATTTACTAAATAAGTTAATATCATTTATTACAGAAGTACAAAACAAAATTTATTTGTTTTCAATTTTTATTTTATCTTTTGCATTCATTTTTCTCAATTTTAATTATTTCTATACAAAATTCAAATCAAAATAATAATTTAAAATTAATTTATATAAATAATTGATTCAAATATATATATATATATATATATATATATATATATATATATATTTTAAAAAAAAATTACTAAAATATTTTCCAATAACCATTTAAAAAATATTTTCACTATATATAAGAAAAATACAATACATAACTTAATTAAAAACATCAACTTAAATTATGGTTTTTATATTTCATATTAAGTTTATAAATATAATATATGTGATTATTTATATGATGGTATGTATAAAATAATATTAATTATATGATTACTTATATTATGGTACATATAAAATATGATTAATTATATGATGACATATATATGATATATAATAGTGACATGAAAAACAAAATTTATTTGTTTTCAATTTTTTTTATTTTATCTTTTACATTCATTTTCTCACTTTTTAACTATCTCATTAATTATATTTACTATAATATTTTGCCATGATTATTTACATATTAACTATAATAATTCGACATATTTGAATGAAACCACTCTATTTGTGATAAGAATTCAAAATGGTTAACAATTTTTTTTATTTACTTATGTATCGGTTAGACATGGACATTCGGATAACTAGGGGTGGGCGTTCGGGTACCCGTTCGGGTTCGGATCGGGTATTTCGGATTTTCGGGTATTTCGGTATAGAGGTGTAGAACCCGTTCGGGTATTTATGTACTTCGGGTCGGGTTCGGGTATTTTAAGTTCGGTTTCGGTTATTTCGGATCGGGTTCGGATATTTAGATTTTGAAAAAAAAACATGAAAATTTTCATTTCTCAAATTTCTTGTATTTAAATATATAACTTTTCACTTAACTATTTTTTATTTTTAATAGATTGCATGGTTAATAGATTTGGACATAACATTTTCAAACTAAAAAGACATTAATTTGGTTATTGTTTTTAAATTTTGGATGTAACTTTTTGTTAATTGCTGAAATAAAAAGTTTTACATGTATTTTAAGCGAATAACAAATCATCTTCTACGTAATTGTATGTATATCATATGAATTTAAAGTATGTGTAGTATCAATATAAATATTTTATATAAAATGAAAGATGTAAACTATAAATATAAGGTTAATTATCATATGTTCGGTTATTTTCGGATATCCATTCGGGTTCGGATATTACCCGTTCGGGTTCGGATATCCAATCTCTCCTAATTTAATACCCGTTCGGATATTTTGCTACTTCGGTTCGGATTTCGGTTCGGGTTTTTTGGATCGGGTTCGGGTGCCACTTCGGATTTCGGGTAAAATGCCCACCCCTACGGATAACTATTCAGCTACGAGTTATTTCTGTGGGTTATCATGCTTTTTGAGTTTTGAAACTAGACTTCATTTCGGTATTATAAATTTTCATGTGTGTTTCGAATCGGGTCCAGATGAATTCAGTCTTGATATATACAAACCTACAAATATCCAAAAACTAATGTATTTGACGCCGGTACGGATATTTGTATGAAAAGTAAGAATATTAACCGATTCAATTCAGGTATGTTGAATTCAAATTAAACTAAAAATAACCGAATAACCAAAAGTAATCATATTACTCTATTTGATTCAGGTTCGATTATGATGTATAGAAATCTAAAAGTACTTATGCAATTAATTATACTAGGTGATTTTCCCGTGCTCATGCACGGGTATAAATGTTTTTGAAATAAATATACTATAATAATTGATTGCTATTTAGTTTTAATTTTAAATTAATTTATAGTTTGTATGCATCATTTATATTTATAATATTATATTACTTTAATAATACATATGATTTTCTATATGTTATATTTAATCGGTTTTATTGTTTTTACAGTCAATTTAGTTATCATTTGCGTAATTTGGATTGCATCTCTGAATTCAACTATAATATTTTTTATTCTAAATATATTAAAATTTTGATTAATTTCTTATTTGCATTTAGGTGGTTGTTGTCTAAAATATGTAAATATATTTTATGAAGATTATGTATAACTTTAAATATTTTGTGCTTACAATAAAAAAAATTAAAATAAACTAAAGTGTCTGATTCCAATTTACATAAATTAATATAACGATAATATTCTGAAGTCTCATGCATATATATAAATTTTAGAAAAGAACTAAATTGTAACAGTTTTTTAATATTTTATTTTCATTTTAATATGTTTTGAGTTGTTCTTTGATTTATATTTATAAAATAAATTATTTTTCTTATAAAATTATATTTTCTTATCGTAGTTAAATCTATGACTTTAGATATAAGTTAGATTAGTTGAATCACTCATGTTGTGAGTATATTGAGTTACTGTTATTCTTTCAAATTCAAATGATATAATTTTTATTTTTTATTATAATCAAGTAAAATCAAATCACTTTTATTTATCGTTTAAACGTGCATGTATTTTCATAATATTTATCAAATTATTGATGTTTTTAAAAATATATTATAAAATCAAGTGATGCTCAATAGGAAGTTACATACATAAGTAGGTGATACATTTCTGGAAGCTCATGAACACATATTAATATTTACAATAATTAAAATATTCTGTAAATTCTAAATAACTTTATGCCTTTGATTTATTGAATGGAAACTAAAATTTATTTTAAAAAATATTGAAAATGAGAATTCAGATTTTGCTTTGGTATTTTGATTATGGTTATATTAAGTTCCACAAACACAAAATTTAAAAGAACATTTAATATTAAGAAAAATAATAATTTTAATAATGATAAAATATAATATATCTATTTTGCAACTATTTGATTTATTTTTTTGTTTTCAATATCTCTTAAAAATAAGCACTAAACAAAGTTGTAATTTTATTTGAAAATAATTTTATATAAGTAAAATATAATTTATCGATATTGTTTTTGATGTAATTGGAAGCTATTATAGTCAACAAAATATATGAAAAATAAATAAAACACATCAATAATATTAATTATAAACTATTTTAGTCAATTAAACATATATCAATTTATTTTTCTCAATTATTTTGTGTAATCTTCTAAGAAAATATATAGATATATAAAAATACTTCTATTAGTTTGATTTTTTTTTGTATTGTTTAGAATTATGTTTTGAAAGAAATGTTATTTCTTTTTCTAATATCAAGATTATCTGTGTAATTTTTTTTTTAATAAAATCACATTATATACAAATTTATGTTTTTCATCTAAGAAAATATAGATATATATAGAGTATTTTATTACTTCAAAACTATATTTTATGTTATTTAAAAATATTTTTAAAAATGTAATATTACTATTTTGTGAACTTTGCTTTTTTTGAAATCATATTATATATACATATATTTTTGTTTTCAATATTTCTTTTAACTTTATAAAACAATTCCTTTTTTATTATATGTATATGTTTTTGGAATTTTTTTAAAAGGAAACTAAATAAAAAAATAAATAATAATATTTAATATTATTAATTCATTAAGGGTATCAGTGTAATCAACCATCGTGAAAGTTAATATGAGAGCGACACATAGGAAACTGACTTCTCAAATAATATTATAGAGATTATGACACATATAAAATATATAATACTAATCATAAAAATAAAATATCGATTTATAAGAAAGTAAAAATTAACACCCGCACGGGCGTGCGGGTCAATCTCTAGTATATTGTTATTGTAGGTGATTTACATTTTCCTTATATAAGAGTTTAATTATTGTGTGTTTTGTAATTGGAAACCATTTATGTTCATAGCTCGTCCTTGGTTGTTTCATCACATCCTTCAATGTATGGGATGACCCAATGCCTCCTCCCATATTAACGTTTATGTTCATATCAATTTACATTTTCCTTATATAAGAGTTTAATTATTGTGTGTTTTGTAATTGGAAACCATTTATGTTCATAGCTCGTCCTTGGTTGTTTCATCACATCCTTCAATGTATGGGATGACCCAATGCCTCCTCCCATATTAACGTTTATGTTCTCCTGATATGATTCTTCTTCCTTGTACTGTGTTTTTTTATCTTAAAAATTAATATTAACATCATAGTAACTTTTTCCATGGTTTAACCATACATAATAATTACCTTTGTATCCGATTTGGTAAAGATGGTGAGATACAATTTTCACATCATGTTGGTTTTGGTTTTTGTGAGATAACAAACTAAGTCCCACATTGGAGAATTAGACAAAGAATATCTAATATATAAAGAGATGTCCAACTCTAATTAATAGAAGGTCTTTTGGGATGGAAACCAAAAGTAAATCCATGCGGACTTGCCAATTAGACCCAAAATGAACAATGTCGTACTAATCGGATAATATAGAGTTGGACATGAGATTTAACAATCCCAACAGTTTTAACCATCTTCCACAAAGAGATAACATGATTTTTGCCCTTAGGAAAGAATTTAGATTAGTAGCAACATTTTTTATCTTCCATAAACTCTCTAAAACAAAATTATGGATATGATCAATGTGTCGATGAATCCACTCTCTTGATTAAAATTAATAACACATTGAACTCTCAAATTTATTCCACTCTTACGTGCAATATTCTTCAATAGAACCACTTAAAATATGTGAATGCTCGTTTGCTTCTTATAGAGAATAAATAGCCACATTTTTACCACATTTTACCAAGAATTTTGCTATAAT
This sequence comes from Brassica rapa, assembly GCF_000309985.2. Classification (NCBI taxonomy): domain Eukaryota; kingdom Viridiplantae; phylum Streptophyta; class Magnoliopsida; order Brassicales; family Brassicaceae; genus Brassica; species Brassica rapa. The sequence continues at coordinate 38,704,090 of NC_024803.2, read as the reverse complement.
TCTACCAAATTTTTTTTTTGCTATAATTCTTTACACGAAATATTTTGTCTCAAATTCAGAATATGTTTCTCTTTTTCCGCACTTCGTATGACGGATAGGATCTCTCCTTAGGTGAATAGCCACAAAACTTGCCATGAAATATATTTCTGGCTCTTTTTTACAAAAAAAATAATATATTTTTTGCTTTTTTTATGGTGGCAAAATCATGACTCATAATGCACTACTAGTTTCTGATCCGCCGCCCTTGAAAAGATGGACGGGTATATTTTTTGTTTTACTTTATTTTTAAAATTTTAATTTTCATATTTATATTTTTTTGTAATGATATTTGTATTTTTCTGTAATCATATTTGTGTTAAATTTTTTTAATTATTACTAATAAATACATAAATCAATACAATACTAAAATGCAAATATAAGTCATGGAGAGGGTGTTTTCGTCCCCCAAAAAAACGACCTATAGGAAAACTGATTTCTGCCACGTCATAAGCCTCGCCTACGTCATTTGGGCTTCAAATTTCACCGGTCCGGCATCGTTCAAATTCGAGAAACTCGTGAAGTCCATCTCACAGCTAAGTTCCCTTTCCCCTTTCCGCGAAGTACAAACTCTAACTTATGGTGCATTAAAAACTTTTAGAATTTGCCACCTATATAAACCCCTACATTCTGATTATATTATACAACTCATCCATATCTCTAAACAACTCCTCCAAAATTTAAACATGAGTCAGGTATTTTGGTTATACGCCACAAAACGGAACCATCTTTATCATCTCCAAAAAGAATCATTACAATGAAGATAAAGAGGCCAAGGACACAATAAACAAAAATTGTGATATCCGTCGCTCTGAAGACAGCAAGCAATGGCCACCTAATCCACGATACGGTAGGCGATATGGAGTACATGCTTGAATACCATGAAATTGATTTTTATTCGGTAATAGAGATTATCAAGCATACTTTTGACTTTGTCGCACACACTATTCCGACGCTCAATGATCCCACAGATACAGATCTTGATATAATTGTTAAGATATCTGATCACAACCTAGACGCGATCCGCAGAATTGACCTAGACGTTTATATCATCGAGCTTCGTGAAAACCGAAGAGAACTCATCCCTAACGAAAAAGATGATATTAGAACACTTCGCAGCAAATTGGGCATATATCATCTTTTTCGCTAGGGATGGGTTCTCTTCGGTTTTCACAAAGCTCGATGATATAGACGTCTAGGTCAATTCTGCGGAAAACGTCTAGGTTGTGATCAGATATCTTAACAATTATATCAAGATTTGTATATGTGGGATCAGCAAGCGTCGGAATAGTGCGTGCGACAAAGTCAGAAATCTGCTTGATAATCTCCATCACTGAATCAAAATAAATTTCATGGTATTCAAGTATGTACTCCATATCGCTTACCATATCGTGGATTAGGTGGTCATTGTTTGCTATCTTCAGGGCGACGGATATCAAAATTTTTGTTTGCTGTATCCTTGGCCTTTTTATCTTCATGGTAATGATTTTTTTTTGGAAATGATAAAGATGGTTTCGTTTTGTGGTGTATAACCCAAAATAACTGACTCATGCTTAGATTTTGGAGGAGTTGTTTAGAGGTATGGAAGAGTTGTTTAGAGGTATGGAGGAGTTGTATAATGGAATCAGAATGTAGGGGTTTATATAGGTGGCAAATTCTAAAAGTTTTTTTAATACACCATAAGTTACAACATTAATATATGTTGAATAGTAAATAAGTTACGAATTAATAAACATAACTTGGTCTTAACCTTAATAAATTGATCATAGTTATAAATATGTTTCAGTTTCAAGATTTGTATCAAAATCAATTTAAAACTATTAACGTAATCATAAACTACAATAACGTAAACTATGTGCTATAAAAGGAAAAAAAAATCTACATATATACCAATAAGAAAGAATAGTAAAATATTCAAATTCAATTGGTCAAATAAAATGTATACAAAATTTAAAATAAACCAAGAAATGAAAAAATACTAAGGTGTATATGCAAATAGTGATAACCGGTTGCATTCTTCTCATTACTATTTTTACTTTTTAACGTGATTGCCTACATTAGCTGTTTAAAATACGTTAAAAAAATTATTATCGCTGCATCCTCTTATTTGAAGCTTTAAATAATAAAAACATAAAAACAATTATATTAACATAATTAAATTTAAACTATATAGACAACAAATACAAATATAAAATTATAAATAACTTATCAATAAAAAAAACTGTCTATATATAAAAAAAAAAAGAAAAATTAATTATAATGTAATATAGATAATTATTTAAAACTTCCAAAGCCTCACGCTTCTTACTAAACCATTAGTTTATTCTCAAACATAAGAACAAAAATATTGAAATTTCATTTTCATATTGCAACTCCACCTCAAAAAAAAAATCTAAAAACTGTCCATAGTTATGACAACATTTAAATTATAGTCAAATAGGACGTTACACGCTTAAATTCTAATATTAACCATTTCTAATTTATTAAAAATTTAAATCATAATCATTAAATCTTGGCCACCTTAACCGACCATAATCACACCTCCCTGGTTTGGCAAGTAGGATTTTAACCTACGTTACGAAGAATATAGCAACAATTTTTATATAGACTATTCCCTCATTCAGCCTTCAAGCAGGTATAATGATTTATCATCGTAGAAGTTTATTTTGTCACAAATTTGTCATCGTAGAAGTTTCGTGGTTAATCTGTGGCTATATGTTGTCATGTTTTAGTTCATAACAATTTCGTGATTATTTTACCATTGATTACCACATTTTTAGTTTCTATCTTTTTCGTGGCTTTTCAAATTTATCACAAAATTTAATGGTTATAACCGAAATCTTTTCTAATGTAATTAAGAGTTTTTCGCGACTCTGATTTTCGAAGTAAGTTCAACTAAGTTCATAACAACCTTAGTGTATATTTAAGCACAAAAAAAAACAACCTTAGTGTACATATATGTCCATGTCTATACCTCTCTTCCTAGGAAATATCGTGTCCGTATTTCATAGTGTTATCTTATTATTTTATTTTTCTTTTTGGTGTAAAATGTTAAGTGATATACTCATATACAATTTTCTTATTTTATTTTTTGACAAACATTACAAAACTACAATGTGAAAATAAACTCATCAGTTTCTTATGTTTGGCGAATACATTATTCTTTGGTGTAAATGCTAATTGTCGTATACATTTAAATTATAATATTTATAAATATGCACGTCTCCTTCGAAATATTCCATCTTAATTCACAAATACATATCACTCTCACCATCCCTTAAACCACAAATTGAAAAGAAATGTGCGCATATACGCTGAGAAATTATATCTGATCTAATATACAATGTAAGGAAAATTTCAAACAATAGCTCTCATACCAAACTTGGATTGGAAACTTGTTTGGAAAAAGAATCTCTTCTGAATATTTCCAACTAGGTTTTGAACTACCACAAAATAAACAAAATGTAACTAATTGCGAGTCTGTGACTTGTGACATACGTCGCGTGGCTTCCTTCTTGTTTCTATGAAATTGTGAATGCGAATGCGACGACGGCCCTTTGTAATTTCCTCTTTCTCCACAACCATGAGTTTGTCGGTGCATCTAAACTCCAAACCAACAACAATAAATAAATAAATGAATTCAAAAACCTAGAAAGAGAAATAAAACCTACTTCAAAACTACACATATTAGATCTAGAATCGGTGGTCTCAGACTCTCAATTAATGGCTTAATAGTGTCAGCCAATACTAGTATAGTACCTTTAAATTCATTAACCTAACAAAAAAATTACAACCATTAAACATTTACGTGAATGACATGTTTATGGTATTTGTATATATATAAAAAATGCAAACAACGTACGAAAATGGTTGTCGGTTATTCACAAATCCCACGAGTGTGCAACGAAGATTGGTATAAGAAAGTCATAATATTTTAAAGACACTACTAGATGCACGATCCACGAGTGGACCAATGCATGCTTAATAGAAAATAATTGTAAGATATCTGTTTTTATTTTGTTCAAAAAAATGTAGAGAAAGTATAAAAACTTATCGATGCATGTGAGGATCCCGATCACACTCTACTAATACCACTGATTTTCCTCGTAATTACACTTGATGCCACTGTCACTGACCTAATCTTAGATAGAAAGTTAACTACCATGACACTAGACCTAATCCAAGCATGTTCAGGAAGCAAATTTATCGTAATCAGAAGCACAACTTTTCTTGTTGAACTCAAAATTGTAGAATATTTATATTTGTGATTAAAATACTCTTATTTAATATGTGTTTCAATTAGACAATCTCTATGTGAATAATCGTCAATAGTGAAAAGCATATTTCTAGATAGCTCCTAGTAAACTATGTAGCGGTAAATCTGTTGGTTTCAGATATGAACTAAATTACACTGTTTGACTATTGTCTAAGGTTTTACTAGAAAATCTAGAGCAATTTTATTGGAAAATGATTAATGATGATATAATTTTTTTTAAAAACAACTTACATGTCTTTTACAAAGTTCAGAAAGTTAAGCTCTTTGTAAAATGCTGTGAAGTAGTAACAAAGTCTTGTGGAAAATTAGCTCTCTTCACAATCCTCTTCATGTTGCTCTGTAAACTCTGTTGCACTAACTGCTGCACCGCCCTCCTCTCATCACTCATCCTAACCTCACGATTCCTCTCTCTGCTCAACGAAGACGAAGAACATGTTATCCCATAGATCGGAGCCGAGACTTGCTTCCCTTTGTCCACCGCTCTCAAGGACTCTAGTATCCTCGACGCTCGCCTTTGCACCAATGGGCTTCCCACAAGCGTCAGCTCAAGCAACGAAGACTCAATACCCGCTTCGATCATCGCCCTCCGGTCTCCATACCCCTTGTGAGCCATCAACATGAGAATGTAAACCGCTTTCTCTTGACACTTCTCCGAATCATTCCAGTTCAACACGTCGACCAGTATAGGAAACGCTTCGACCGCTTCTCCGACCGCTCTTCTTCCTTCCGACACTGATACCACGTTGGTCAATACCGAGAGGATCCTCTCGCTGACTTCCATGTCTCCCAACGCGTTCAAGAGGAAAGGAACGAGGTCGGTTTCGAGGATGAACGAGATGTTTTCGTGGTGGATCGAGAGGTTGTAAAGAGCTCGAAGAGCGTCTTCTCTAGCTTGCGAGCTACTAGTTTTCAGGGCTCTCACTAGGAAGATGATCGCTCCAGAGGAACCGATGATCGGTTTGTTCGAATCTAACGCGCTTAAACCAAGAAAATTCGCAACGATAGCCTCGGAGATTGCTTGGTTAGGAGGAGGCTTTGACGATTCAATAAGCTTTAGCATTTTGTGAACTGCTCCTCCTCTAACAATGGCTTCTTTGTTCCTGAAAAAAAATATTAAAATATCATTTTTTTTATTCGGTCCATTAGCCTTGCAAAAATAAATAAGGCATCAAAAGGAAGCTAGTTAGTTAGCCGTGGACAGTCGAGCGTTACAAAAAATGGTTTTAATTAAACATGCAGTTGGAGACTTACGCATCATTGCCGATTGCGAGGTTGAGAAGAGCATAGAGATAAGCAATCAGAGCATCTTCGTTTTGCGAATCGTCGATCATGCTAACAAGCGGAGGGATCGCACCGAGCATGGCGAGCGTCACTCTCGCCTCGGCGTCATCCTTAGCTAACAGCCTAACCTCACTAGCTGCCATTACTTTCTTCTCTCCCTCCGCTTGTAAATCCTTAGCCACGCGTTTCAGAATCTCCAGCGTTTCCTCCTTCTTCTTCGTTAAGTTTAGCAGATCGCATAGCTTCTCTGATTTCGTCGCTAACTCATCACCTCCGATCGTCGTTTTATCTTCTTCGTCTTGTTGGAGTTCTCGCTGATGACGTGAGCTGCCGCCACAGCTGATGGCGTCCAGGATCATTCTGCGGAATGTCGATCTGGAGAAGGAGTTCAAGGAGGTGGAGGAAGAAGAAGCGGAGGGAATGCGGTGAAGGATGAAAGGATCTACATTGTTCCGGTGACACTTGGCCATTTTCTCCGATCAGCTCTATGCAGCTTGATGGAGGAGAGAGAGAGAGAGAGAGAGAGAGAGAGAGAGAGAGAGAGAGAGAGAGAGAGAGAGAGAGAGAGAGAGTGAGAGAGAAAAGAATTGTTCTGTTTTTATTTGGAAGCGAAAACAGAGGAGAAAGTAAATAAGCTTTATAGATTTTTTTTTTTTTTTATTAATTACTTGTCCTAAGCTCGTGTGAGCATTTTTTGTTTTGTTTGTTTGTTACGTAAATTTCATATAATTAAAATTTAGGGCTACTTCCAAAAAATGCCAAACTCAATTACACAACACATGAGAAGGAAAAAAAAACCTGTCACATGCTCTTGTGCTATGAGATCAGCATGAAAAAATATTATTACAAGGAGTAACAAAGTTAACGGCAAAAGACGCAAAGACTTTAGAAAGAAAAAACACTGAACTGAACCAACAAGGATGAAACGCTGACCAGTCTTTTTTGGTCGGCCAAAACACAAATTAGTTGACTAAAGTCAGTCTCAAACATCACTTCTCTGCACACCTTTTTCCAGCAAACACTTGATGGATCACAAAAGAACTCCAAACTCTCACTGTGATGGGGCCAAGCTCTTTACTGCACCTTTTATACCCAAGAGTCGAGTTCCATCATCATCATCATCACATAAAATCCAAGTCCACTTACGTGCTTATTCTCATGCAGATATTCTTCAACTTGGCATACAATGGCGGAGGAAAAAGGGTGCACGCATACATACATCCCGGCGGACCTAGAAGAATTATTTAACAGGTGTCAAACATAAAGGTCGTTGTCAAAATCATAGGTGAACTAGTTCAAACTTAATAAATCTATATAAGATGTGAGGAGAAGTTTTTTTTTATGGAGTGTCAATTTAATTAATTACATAGTCTATTTCTGTTTAGTTTATTGACATTTTGTAAAGCGTAAAGTAACTTTAACCCTTAGACCATATGAATCAATTGTTTAACCAGATAAAAAATGGTTAGACTCAGTTGAAAGTTGAAAATTCAATTGTTTAACAGGCTAAGCCAGATGTATCAGATTGTTTCCCCATTAAAAGACACGACTGACATTTCAAAGTCACTAACTAATTAGTAAGCTAAACTATCATTAATGAGAGTGTTATTCGCTCATTTAATGACCAGACAATAGAATTACTAAGAGAACTATAAAAAATAAGGAAAGATTTCAATGTCGGAGGCTATTAAACAGAAGGGATTCGATTCAATTCTAGCGATATGAGAATGTGTTTAATTTAATTTATTAAATCGTTTCTCCGATTTGATTTTGTTAGATTTCTCAAGTTCATCTCATAAAAATTAGATTAGTAAGAACATTTCTTTTGAAAATATATAAGAAAATGTCCTCAAGATTAAATTAAAAATAAAGTGAAAACCGGTTTTAGGAGAAAGTTATGAAAACCCAACAAACACTTGTCAATTATAAATTAAAAATTATTTCAATACTTAGTTGTAAAAACAGTTTCTGTTAGAATATCAATTTCTTTTGTAATGAAAAGCTCTTCGGATTTCTCGCCAACGAACTCTCCATGAATTATCATAACACGTTACTCACTGCTCCTAGTTTTAATTCAAAATGCTTATGGACAAAGAAGTAGGTGTGTTTGCTTCTGTCGGCAGGAGATAAAATTTTTAAACATCATCCATCCGCACGTGTCAGAAAACAGAGCTGAATCTACAGAACATAGAACAAAGAGTTACAAAAACGCTTGTTTATAGTATAATCAAGCTGCCATTTCTTCGATAGGAGCATTGTTCTCAAGCTTCTTGATGACCAATTTGTTGCTTGTCTGGTCAACATCCAGAAGGATAGTGTCCTCCTCTGCAAAATCTCCTTTCAAAACTTCAACGGCGATCTCGTTCTCCACCATCTGTTGGATCACCCTCTTAACAGGCCTTGCTCCATAGTTGGGATCAAACCCAAGCTGAGAAAGAAGATCCACTGCTTCTTTTGTGTAGTGAAGCTTTATTTTCTTCTGTTCCATCCTGTTCTTCACTCGTTCCAGCTACACCACATGGTTACAATACATCAAATACCAAACCAAATTGGGGTGTATACAAGTTAATAATTATAATTACCTGCAACTCAACGATTTTGGAGATTTCCTTCGAATCTAGCGGCTGAAAGACTATGTACTCATCGATCCTGTTCATGAACTCTGGCCTGAAAGTTTGTCTTGCCAAGTCCACAACCTGCCGCTTCATCAACTCATACACTGCTTCTTTGCCGTCTTCACTGTTTCCGAGAGTCTCGAGTATGTGGTGGGATCCTATATTAGAGGTCATAATCACAACACAGTTTGTGAAACTCACTCTCCTCCCTTGAGAATCAGTTATCCTTCCATCGTCGAGAAGCTGCAGCAGGATGTTGAAGACATCAGGATGGGCTTTCTCGATCTCATCGAACAAAACCACTGAGTAGGGTCTTCTACGAACAGCTTCAGTCAACTGTCCACCTTCTTCATAACCGACATAGCCAGGTGGTGCACCAACGAGCCGCGAGACTGAGAATTTTTCCATGTACTCGCTCATGTCGATCCTCACGATTGCGTTCTCAGTGTTAAAAAGGTATCCGGCCAGAGCTTTGGCGAGCTCGGTTTTGCCAACACCTGTGGGACCCATGAACATGAAGCTGGCTATTGGACGGTTAGGATCAGAGAGACCGGCCCTTGAACGCCGGATAGCATCTGATACTGATTTTACAGCCATGTCTTGACCAACAACTCTCTTGTGGAGCACTTGTTCCAGCATGACCAGCTTCTCTCTCTCTGACTGCTGAAGATTCGACAGTGGAATACCGGTCCACTTGCTTACTACCTCTGCTATGTCAAGATCGGTTACCTCTTCCCGGAGTAGTGACTGTCCAGACTCTCTGAACTTGGTGAGGTTTTTCTCAGCTTCTTCTAATTGGCGTTGAAGGGACATAAGTGTTCCATATTTGAGCTCAGCAGCACGTTGTAGATCATATTCACGTTCAGCAGATTCGATTTCCAGGTTGACACGATCGATCTATAAAAACATAAAAACAAGTTTAGAAGGACATTAAGCAAACCACTAAAAGTACTATACAAAGATTTGTACCTCTTCTTTAAATGAACGTATTCTAGTCATGAGAGACTTTTCTTGCTCCCATTGGTCACTGAGTTCTTTCTGTTTTTCTTTGAGAGCGGTCAAATCATTCTCAATCTTATGAAGGCGTTCTTTTGATGCTTTATCAGTGTCGTTTTTCAAGGAAAGCTTCTCCATCTCCAGTTTGATCACAGCTCTGTCTATTTCGTCGAGTTCAGTTGGTTTAGAAGTGATCTCCATCTTCAGCTTTGCAGCAGCTTCGTCAACAAGATCAATAGCTGAAACAAAACAAAGAACCATCCATCTTTAAGAAACCAATGCTGCTCTCAGAGTGATTTTTACAAAGGTGCAAGCTGTTCATACCTTTGTCTGGCAGGAAGCGTTCAGTGATGTAGCGGTCTGACAGAACCGCTGCTGAAACAAGGGAACCATCTGATATTTTAACACCATGGTGTAACTCGTAACGCTCTCTTAACCCACGAAGAATCGAAATGGTGTCTTCAACAGATGGTTGGCCACATAACACTTGTTGAAACCTACGTTCCAGAGCTGGGTCTTTCTCGATGTATTTGCGGTATTCAGTCAGTGTAGTAGCACCAATGCATCTCAGTTCACCTCTTCCAAGCATTGGTTTCAAGAGGTTGCTCGCATCCATTGCTCCACCGGTAGCTCCTACAAGCGCAACAATATCAACAACTCCATTCATTAGTTTCATTCAACAACGCATCACTGTCTTTTGACAAGTAGAAAGCAAGCTTATTATGTATCTAATCTAACAATCTTTATAGTTGGTGGTTAAAAATAAAAGGTACCTGCACCAACAACAGTGTGAATTTCATCAATGAACAAGATTGTCTGTCCATTGGAAGCAGTGACTTCCTTCAGTACTGCTTTCAACCGTTCCTCAAAATCTCCTCGAAATTTGGCACCAGCAAGCAGCGAACCCATGTCAAGAGATATTAACTACATGACAAACCAACCAAGCCAAGAACACTGTTAAAATCTTCATCTGGTTCATAGAGAAGAGAAAAGGTAAACAAACTAAAGAGAAATCGGGGCAAACCTTCCTATTCATAAGAGGTTCAGGGACATCCCCTCGTACAATTCGCTGCGCCAACCTGAGGAAGTTAAAAAAAATCTCTCAGTAAAAGTCGTCAGAAGAGAGAGTAAAAGCATAAGTGAAAAACGGCTTACTTACCCTTCAGCGATTGCAGTTTTGCCAACACCAGGCTCACCGATGATAACAGGATTGTTTTTCGTCCTCCTGCACAATATCTGGATGCACCGCCGAATCTCATCATCCCTCCCAATGACAGGATCCAGTTTCCCTCGTCTGGCCATCTCAGTTAAATCATTCCCATACTTTTCAAGCGCATCATACTTTCCTTCAGGATCTACATGTGCAGGGTAACAAAAACGTTCAATGACGATGATGATACTATCTTTTTGTCACACGCCTTACAAGTATTAACTTACTTTGATCAGTAACTCGTTGACTACCGCGGACCTCTTTAACAACTTCCTTCAAGGCCTCCTCTTTAAGTTTCAGGTTCTTAAAAAACTCTTGCCCAAACCTTTTGTCCGAATAAAACGCCAGCAGAAGGTGTTCAACAGACACATAATCATCTTGAAACTCCTTCTTATACCTCTCCGCGTTTTGCAACACAGTACTGAGAGACGACCCTAGCACCTGACCACTGGTATCACCAGTAACCTTAGGCTGTGTGGAGATGAATGCGTCAGTAGCCTGGAGAACAGAGCTATTGTCGATCCCAGCCTTAGCGAATATCCTCCTGGCGAGACCGTCTTTCTGCTCCAAGAGAGCTTTCATCAAATGCTCAGACTCCACGATCTGCTGCTTAGAGACGCGAGCCGCGTCGAAGGCGTTGAGAATCCCTTCCCAAGCCATCTCCGTATACGAGTTCTGATTAGTCTACACAAAGACAAAATCATTCGAAAAGATTCAAACTTTCTCAAAATCAAATCGACGGGAAACACGAAACCTGAGCTGCGGTGGCGGAGAAGCGGCGCGGAGAAAGGAATTGGAAAGAGAGAGGTAGCAGTTGTCGGCCATGAGTGATCGAGTTTGCGGCGTTTCCGGGAGCTCCGATGAGGGAATTTGGCCGGAGAAGAGAGGAGGTGGGAGAGGAACGCGATGTGAAGTGGTGAGCAGAGGCGGCGGAGATAGCGCGAGAGCGGAGGAGGAGAGAGGGTGTGGAGAAAGCGTTATAGGCTCTGATGGCTGCAGAAGCGGTGGACTTGGATAGTCTCCTGGACGCCATGAGAGGTTGCTGAAGAAGCAACTAGCGAGGGCGACGAACGTGTAGAAGGGGTTTTATCGAAAGGCGACGGAGATTTTCGCTGGGAGAAGATTATATGAGTTTTGATTTTTTTGGGGGGATGCTTGGAGAAGAGGCAAAGAAGAAGTGTGTAGAAGTATTCTTTCCATCTCGAACCTTCTTTTTTTTTTGTCATCTTTGAATTTCATTCAACTTAAACGGAAGTACCATCATTACAAGCCAACAGTCGACAAGAGTCGCAACTCTTCCGAAGACCAAAGCCGAGAGTTCACAAATCGAACATCCCAGAGACCCAAGTTAAAAAAACATAAATAAAACCATTACTCTAGAGACTACTACAAACAAAGGATTATGACTTGAAATACTTAATGATCAAGGAAACTCAAACCGAATACCATAACAGCACCAGGTCGCCAATCATGACCAAGAACCTGAAGACGCACGAGTTGAACTCAGAAACAGAGACTTGAGAAGACCACAATCCATCACAGGTCACAACCACAGCCTCACGAGAAACAACACCGGCGGAAACAATCAACAACCGAGGCGCAAATGGAGCCAATAACAACCACTACCGCGTCTGCAATAAGACCACGGACAACCCAAGAGAGGAAAGGCACAAGGTTGAACCTTGAAACTCCAAGTGGGGAAAACGTCTAAAAGGATCAGCAGCTCTTGCACGCGGACCCTCGTGTACCCAAACTCAACCATCTACAAAGCAAGAGAGTGGTCACGTCCTCGCAAGAGAAGAGCCGAAGATCGAACCCATTGCTTCGTCTTGATACCTCACACCATGCAGAGGAAGCAAGTAGATGCCTACACAACAGATTGCCATCCAAGAGACGAACCCAACAAAAAGACCTTGACAAACACAGATTACCAACGACTCACGAGAACGAAGAGAAGCTGGAGCACACCTGATCAAAAGCTACGACCAAAGAAGGAAGAGCGGCTTAAAGACACCAAGTCCGGAACATATAGCCTCCCCATATCGTAACCCGTTGAGAAGGCACTTCCACACCACTAAACTTCAAAGGAAGACAAGCCACAACCCCAACCACACAAGACGACTAACTATCATTAACCCAAAGCTAAGAGTGCCAATAAAGAGAAACATCCAGAGCTGAGAGAGTCGTGTCCACGACTGAAGAACAGGACCAGAAGTATAGAAACAGATCTGAAAGAACCCCCAATCTAAAGAGAGAGGAAAACCATGAAGCACATAGACCGTCAGATCCGAGAACCCATAACCCCTGGCCAAAAAATCACTCTCCACACTCCTCTGTTCACCTTCACGACGGATTCCTAGCCCTTTTCAAATCGAACGAAAACCAGAGACAAGACAAAAGCAAAACACACAGATCTAAGAAATTAAAGTGCAAAAAACTCGACTCCAGTGCTATAGGAGCCACCGGAGTCGAGCAGCGGCGGCCACAAATGGAGGACTAGGTGTTAGGGCGAACTCGAGAGCGTCCGTCTCTTTCAGCACAGTGTTTAAGTTAAAAGCCTACTCTTGGCGTTCCATCTCGAACCTTCCTATTTCACCACTTCGTTTTTTATTTCTAACTTGTTTTATATGTTTTTTTTTTTTTTTGGTAAAATGTTAAATATTATATGTTCAATTTAATTGATACATTGCAAATCATTTTTTTTGTCAACTTTTTCATTGATATTAATTAAGAGTACAACAAGTGAAGACTAATTTGGCCAGGAAATTACGTAAGGTTGGTTATTTATACGATGGAATAGTAGTCTTCTAGAAGCATAATGGAAAGTATACATCTGATTTTTGGATAATAGCAGTATATCTCTTGTATACTGATGGGCAAAGTATTTCCAGCATTGCTTTGAGTTTCTTCATAGGAGGTAAATTGCACAGTGCGATTGACCAAAAGCTAGTTATGTCTCACGAACTCTACATTCTCTCATAGGAGAAGCGTTTTATTTGCTGAACCGCCATTAACAAGGCTTGTTCTTCAGCTTGCAAAGCATTTTCTCTCTATAGGAGGTGGAGGAATTGCTGTGCTACCTTGGACGGTAAGGGTGCCTTCTTCCATCATGTTGCTACCTTGCAATTCTTGTTTCAATAATAAAACTCATAAAACTCCATTTTCAAATACTACTCTTTCATTACCTACTCACTTGATATAATTTTATCATATGTTTGGATATATCAGATGCATTCAATTTAGATTATAAGTATTATATAATATTTGTTGATCAATTTATAAAGTGCACATGACTCTTCCTTATGAAAACCAAATCATATATGGCTCATGTCATTTCTTTAGTTTCAAGTGTTACTCGAAAACGATTCAAAATAACCATTTTCAAAACAAAACCGTAAGCGAGTCCACGTTCTTACCTTGCCATCAAAAGCATTATTCATCACACTATACCACCACACACACCTCTAAACATAATAGTGTCATAGAACACCATATAGTGGAAACATATCTTATACTAGTTCAACACACATGAATGCCATCCACTTATTGGAGCTATTCATTCGTTGATGTGATGTATGATATATCTCATCGACTATTTGACATATATTTTCCTTGCACATTCATCTACCATTCAATTACATCCAGATGACAAGAGCTACAACAAGTTGCACACTTTCTGATGTCTTTGATATCCTTGAATTTGGCCATACAACAGTAACAAGTCTAGTCCTCGTTTTACGTCATGTATGTTATTAGATCACTCTCTTACTAAAGTGAATTCATTTGTCTTCATATTCCAAAAGAACAGGGAAACATACGTTGAAAAAAATATGTGCACATATATAAACTATTTTAACGTGTGCTTAATTATGATATTATAAACTACGAGAATATAATCGCATATACAGTCGACAATTTTACCTATTATGTGAAAATTTATGTTTGACTACACCATTTTTTTTTTTTTGTCAACTATTTCTTTCATTCAAATAACTTAAAACACAAAGTTTTCAACAATCATACATTCAAGGCTAGCCTTTGCCAAAGAAACAACCTGAACATAATCAATATAAGGAATGAAGCTAAAAGATAGAGGATTGAAGAGAGTAGCAAGGCTTCTACCGTCATGGAGAACACCTGCGATCTCTTTCAAACCAGACCCTAAACGCAGGGTAGATATGAAGACTTGAGAGTCTGAGAATATATGAAATCTAAGGAGGCTTAATTCCTTAGCCTTGAGAAGAACTGAGCAAATCATCAAAGCTCCAACCATGAGTGAAGATCCCACCAACACTAGAGAAACATCCTTTGCATCTTGACAGTTCCAGACAATTTCACAAAGGAAAGACATTAAAGTCTCAAGGGTCATCATGGCCAAGAGGTCAGTATCAAAGATTGCTGAAAAAAGAGCTAGTGAGGTCATAGTTTCTGCATCTGAGATTATCTTCTTCAACACAAAGTCCCCTGTAACAACGCCACTCAAACCAACGAGAACATCCTCATAACGAGGTAGCAGAGTGCTAACAGGGAGTTCATCATCCTCATACAGAGGTAAACTGGATCTCATCCAAAGAGTTAAAGAGAGAGTAACATCCTCACACTGAGGTAAATAGAGTTTCAACAGGCAGACATCACAACGAACTTTCCTCAAAAACGATTTGTTCCAAAGAGGTACATAGACAATACCTTCACAAGGCTTGTTGGAGAGGTACGATGGTCTAGGAGAAGCAGCACTCCCAATGGAATTAATCGCTAGATCTGAGAGAGGAGACTTGAAATCCCAAGCTTGGGTAAGTGCTCCGAGAGAGACGCTATGGAAGTCGCTAGAGAACGAGGCCAAAGGCCGAAGACGATGAACAAGGACGAATAACGAGTCTGGAGGATCTGGTGGTTCAGGTGGGATGATGGAAGTGAGAGTTTCAAACGCTACCGAAAGAAGCTTAGATGGTGGGGGATCGGGAGGAGGTCGGCACCGCGACGGAGGAGGGGCCTTCACCATCAACACCATGGAGGAGGAGGACAGATTCTTCAGAAAAAGGAGGTCTTGGCGTCAGATCTGGAACGGCGGAGCTCCATGCCTAGGGAGTCGGGCCTGGGAGCTTTTTGTTTGACTACACCATTAATTGCCTTTTTTACCATGCTAAAATCTTTTATAATACTTATTTCTATGATATGCATAATTTGTATTTTTTTTTTTTTTTTTTTTTTTTTTTTTTTTTTTTTTTTTTTTGAACCTTAGATTTCATGGGGTAAAATCATTAAGGAATCCATTAATCAAACTATTGCATTAACATAGCTTCCAGAACCACACATTGTAACCAGATTTTATATCCACTTAATCTTTTAATTTAATATATCTCGGTTTTATGGGTTTTAACTTAATTTCTTCATTTTATGGTTATTGGGCCTCTACTTCTCCTATATTAAAAACCTAAAGAGTAAAACCGAAACATAAATAGAACAACAGTTATCGGTAAGAATCCGTCTTGTCTGATTTTCAGGTTTTGGGAGATTACTTCTCCTCTGAAACAGATCCCAACATATCCAAGGTCCGTCTCCTTCTCTCTTTCTCTCACTCACTCTCGTTCTCTTCACAACGCTTTTCTTTAAAACGTTAAATCTTTTTGCGAACTTCTCAATCTCCTTCCCCCTTTCCTCTCAGCTTCTTTTTTTTGTACAATTTTGAGCTTGAAAAATATTTGAAAAAGTTTCGATCTTTCCATGAATTGCAAGAACGGATCGTCCCCACGAGTTCAATTACTTACATTTGGAAACTCAAAGTTGATAATTTTTTTCTGGGTTTTTCTTTTGGGTTAGGGTTTGTCTCGATCCAGTAGATTTGGAATTCGAAGTTTACTCTGATCTTTTGCATCCATTAGAAACCCTAATTCTGAAAAAGTTTTATACACTCTTGAGGTTTATTGAAGAGAGAGATTTTTGTTTGCAGAACAAAATAAAAATGAGTAGCTTAGTGGAGAGGCTTCGTTTAAGATCAGACAGGAAACCAGTTTACAACCTAGACGAGTCTGATGATGAGGACTATGCTCCCAAAAAAGACAGGACCTTTGAGCAAGTTGAGGCTATTGTCAGAACCGACGCGGTTTGTTGTCTCTCCTCTTTACTTAATTGATTCAGCTTTCTTAGTTTCTGTCTGTTTTATTCTTGATTTGTTTCTGGATGCACAGAAAGAAAACGCATGTCAAGCTTGTGGCGAAAGTGCAAATCTTGTGAGCTGCAACACCTGCACTTATGCTTACCATGCTAAATGTCTCATTCCGCCTCTTAAGGATGCTTCTGTTGAGAATTGGAGATGCCCTGAATGCGTAAGATTTTAAATTTGTTCGTTAATTGTTTACATGGAACTCACTGAGAATGTTTTTTTTTTTAAATATGTTTGCAGGTTAGTCCTCTTAGTGAGATGGATAAGATATTGGACTGTGAGATGCGTCCTACCATATCCGATGAACAAGACTCCTCCGATGCGGCACCAAAGCCAGTTTCTGTGAAACAGTATCTCGTCAAGTGGAAGGGATTATCATACCTTCACTGCTCTTGGTACTCTCTCTTTCTTTCTTTTTATTGTTTTAAATGTCTTTTGTAAAATAATATCTCTTTTACTAAATCACAGGGTGCCTGAGAAGGAATTTGTCAAGGCTTATAAGACCAACCACCGTCTAAAAACCAGGGTGAACAACTTTCACCGTCAGAAGCTGGAATCATCCAACAACAACGAAGATGATTTCGTCGCCATTCGTCCTGAGTGGACCACCGTTGATCGGATCCTCGCCTACAGGTTTTAACAGATGGAAAATATAAAGTTTAGACGTTTTTCATCTATTGAGTTGCCTGAATCAGGTATTAATGACTGTTTTCTTCTGTGATATAGAGAAGAAGATGGCGAGGAACAATATCTCGTAAAGTATAAAGAGCTTTCTTATGATGAGTGTTATTGGGAATCAGAATCAGATATCTCGACGTTCCAGAATGAGATCCAAAGGTTTAAGGATATCAATTCCAGGACTCGCAGAGGTAACAAAGATGTCGACCATAGAAGAAATCCTAAAGACTTTCAGCAGTTTGATCATAGTCCTGAGTTCCTCAAAGGTATTTGGATCACCTTTCATATGCGTTACCTGTGAGGATATTGTACAATGTCTTATAATTGCCTTTTTTGCTGTTGAAGGTTTGTTGCATCCGTATCAGCTTGAGGGGCTTAATTTTCTGCGCTTCTCGTGGTCAAAGCAGACACATGTTATCCTTGCTGATGAAATGGGGCTAGGCAAAACAATTCAAAGCATTGCCCTTTTAGCTTCACTTTTTGAGGAGAATCTCATTCCACATTTGGTGATCGCTCCTCTCTCGACTCTGAGGAACTGGGAGAGAGAGTTCGCCACATGGGCCCCGCAGATGAATGTGGTATGTATGCATCATTTGTGTCTCTTGTGGTATGTATTTTTTTTGTTTGCTAATGGAATGATCTTTGTGTAAGGTTATGTATTTTGGCACTTCGCAAGCTCGAGCCGTTATTAGAGAACACGAGTTTTACTTTCCCAAAGGCCAGCAAAAGATGAAGAAGAAGAAATCTGGACAAAGCAGTAGTGAAAACAAGCAAAAAAGAATAAAGTTTGATGTTCTCCTCACATCGTATGAGATGATCAACCTAGACACAGCAGTTCTTAAACCAATTAAGTGGGAATGCATGGTAACTCTTGTTCCCTAATGAGACATTATTTCTCTCTTATCTCTTTCAAATGTAGCTCAAGTGTGAATTTTCTTGGTCAGATTGTTGATGAAGGCCATCGACTGAAGAATAAGGATTCAAAGCTGTTCTCTTCATTGACACAGTATTCGAGTAACCATCGTATCCTTCTGACAGGAACACCACTTCAGGTTTGTCATTGGATTGGTTCCCCTTTAATTCATGTGGCCAAAATATTAATGTGGCTAATGATTATGTGGTGCCTTTTCAGAACAACTTGGATGAACTTTTCATGCTCATGCATTTTCTTGACGCCGGGAAGGTATAGCCTAAGGATAAGCAGAGAGATGAAATTAATTTGATATACTTACAGAATATTATGTATTTGATTGCGCTTTTATACTTGCAGTTTGGCAGTTTAGAGGAGTTCCAGGAGGAGTTCAAAGATATTAATCAAGAGGAGCAGATTTCAAGACTCCACAGAATGTTGGCTCCACATTTGCTTAGAAGTACATACCCTACAAATTATTTTCGAATCATTGACAAAGTAAACAGTTTTATGATGTTAACTCTGGTGTATTGTATTTTGCAGGGGTCAAGAAAGACGTAATGAAAGACATGCCCCCTAAGAAGGAGCTCATTTTGCGTGTTGATCTAAGCAGCGAGCAAAAAGAATATTATAAGGCTATTTTGTCTCGTAACTATCAAGTATTGACCAAAAAAGGGGGCGCTCAAGTAAGTTTTTCTGATCCATATACCTCATAGTTGGAGTAGGAACCAACTTCTACTTTAATTTGTCTGGTGATTGTGCCTATGTTTAATCCTGTTACAGATTTCTCTTAATAACATAATGATGGAATTGCGAAAAGTTTGCTGCCATCCTTATATGCTGGAAGGTGTTGAACCAGTAATCCACGATGCAAATGAAGCTTTCAAGTAACATTTCATTTCCCTCAATGGAGCCGGATTCTATGGTGTTGAAGTCTTGTGCTAACTCTTGCATTGACCTCTTCTTAATTGTTATCATAGGAAACTTGTGGAATCTTGTGGAAAGCTGCAACTGTTAGACAAAATGATGGTCAAGCTGAAAGAGCAAGGACACAGAGTTCTCATATACACACAGTTCCAGCACATGCTTGACTTGCTTGAAGACTATTGTTCCTATAAGGTACTTTCTGTTTCTGTAGATTATCATTCTTGTTTTTTTCTCTCTATAATACCGTTTGGCAACTATAGAATCAGCTCATTTTTTATTTTATTTTTCAAATTAGCTTCGTCGGCAATATAACTTCTTTAAACGCTCGAAGATTAGTTTTGTATTTCTTTGGTTATTATTGTTACCGTTGCTATTACTGACTCGCTTTTATCACATGTATTTAGAATGCAATTAACGAAAAACTTTCGTATCACATTTATTTGAAAGTTTGTTTTCTTGTCTTTTTCAGGAATGGAGCTATGAGCGAATCGATGGAAAGGTTGGAGGAGCTGAGCGGCAAATACGCATAGATCGGTTTAATGCCGTAAACTCTAGCAGATTCTGTTTTTTGCTCTCTACAAGAGCTGGTGGCTTAGGAATTAATCTTGCAACTGCCGATACAGTAATCATATATGACAGGTTTGAATCTCATCGTTCTAGTATCATTTCCTGCTTCCCATAGTTATAGTGTCAAGCAGTTAGAGGAGCTTATTTAGGTTAATTGCATGATAAATTGGATTTACAATGCTCATTTTTAAATGACTTGGTTTTCTCGAAGAAAAAAACGTTGTCTGAACATATAAGTTTCTAAGGCAGCGGAAGAAAATTTTATTTGCAAACAATGTGAGTGAAGTAGACATCAGCCTCTGTGTGGATGACAGTTTATATCATGGTTAACAGCTGCTCACATTTTCCTGCTTCTGTAGTGACTGGAACCCTCATGCTGATCTACAGGCTATGGCTAGAGCACATCGACTTGGCCAAAGAAATAAGGTTTTAATTTTTATCCTTAGCGGTGTGAACTTGCACTTTGAGTATTTCTCTTGTTTTGCTAATTTACCCTTATATTTTGTCTTTAGGTGATGATTTACAGACTCATAAACCGAGGCACCATTGAAGAAAGGATGATGCAGTTGACCAAAAAGAAGATGGTTCTAGAGCATCTTGTTGTTGGGAAACTGAAAACACAGAACATCAATCAGGTATAATTCTCTTGCTTGAAGATGTACCTTTACAAAATTTCTCAGCAGAGTGGTGTTAAAAGGTAGGAACAGCAAGGAGAACACCACTTGTTTGCGTGAAAATAAAATATGAAAACACCACTCTGTCTTTGTTTGATTGTTTTTCACTAAGTCTTATTTGTTTTATATTTCTGTCTGCAATTTAGGAAGAGTTAGATGACATCATCAGGTATGGTTCAAAGGAGCTTTTTGCTAGTGAAGATGACGAAGCAGGGAAGTCCGGAAAAATTCATTACGATGATGCGGCTATAGACAAGTAATACACTCTTTACTCGCCTTTCTCCTGTTCTGTTTTTTGATTTCTGCGATCTTTATTTTTCTTCATTTTCTGTTGTGCAGGTTGCTTGATCGTGATATCGTAGATGCAGAGGAGGTCGCAGTGGATGATGAAGAGGAGAATGGATTCTTAAAGGCTTTTAAGGTTTGTTTCCTCTTCTTCTATTAGAATAACTTGACCATTTAATACTGGTTTTGATATTCCCTTGAGATTATATAATGTTCTATGGTATTCAGCTCCTGAGTGGCTATCTAAATTACTCTGTTGTGCGCACTCTTGTCAAACTATTACATGTTAAGTTTTGAAGATCTTGGTGATGATGAGTTGGTTTAAAATTTTATGCTTGTTCTGATGTTGTTTGAGCCAGTTTTAACCTATTAAATTTGTTATATTTCTTTGAATTTTGAACTATATTTTATTGAATTGAATGATTTGCGTGGTCTTTAGACTTGGCTGGAACACAATGCTGTGTCCTGCATTGTTTCATGATACCTCTTTTGTTTTGCTTAATTGTTGATTGTTGTAGTTTTCGTTATATGGCACATCTTGATGCAAAATGAAAGCATTTGATGTAGTGGATCATATTATAAATAAGCTATGGACATTGTTGAATCAAATGGCAATGTGGTTACGGTTCTTATGATTTGCTTTCGGGATTATTAAACACTTGAAATCCCTAAACATTGCTTTCCAATATCTATTTTGTGTTAACAACTCTGAAAATTACTTATATTTATAAGATTTTATTTTCTTCCTGTTTAGGTGGCGAATTTTGAGTATATAGATGAAAATGAGGCGGCAGCATTGGAGGCACAGAGAGTAGCTGCGGAAAAAAAATCTTCAGCAGGCGAAAGGGCAACTTATTGGGAAGAGTTGTTGAAAGACAAATTTGAGGTGCAGCAGGCTGAGGAGCTTAATGCTCTTGGAAAGAGGAAAAGAAGTCGCAAACAGGTCTGTCTCTTCTTGTTCTCCCTTATCCAAATGTAGCAACACTGTTCTAATTCTTCTATCGACTTTTTCCTTAGTTGGTATCTGTGGAAGAAGATGATCTTGCTGGTTTGGAAGATGTGAGCTCTGATGGAGATGAAAGTTACGAAGCCGATTCAACAGATGGTGAAACACCTGGACAAGGAAATCAGACGGGTAGAAGGCCATACCGAAGAAAGGGCAGAGGTATTACCAGTTTCTTAAAATTGTAATTAAGTTAAAACTAGTGATATGAAGTTTATTAATTTTTTTTTTTGCGTTTTAGATAACTCGGAGCCAACTCCTTTGATGGAAGGCGAAGGGAGATCTTTTAGAGTACTCGGTTTCAACCAGAGTCAAAGGGCGATTTTTGTTCAGACGTTGATGAGGTATATCTTCTTCACGATAAGTGGCCTTCAGACACAAGAAACTCGACTGTTTGTTTGCATTGATATATCCTCAGTCTTGTGTTGTAAATGTTTTTTTTTTGTCGTCTGGCCAAAACATATGCAGGTTTGGAGTTGGAAATTACGACTGGAAGGAGTTTGTTCCTCGCTTGAAGCAGAAGACCTATGACGAAATAAAAGAGTATTGACTATTGACTCAGAGTTCTTTAATGTTCTTCTCTTCAGACGCATCACTGTTGTTGACAAATGATGATTGTTTCTCAGATACGGAGTACTCTTCTTGAAGCACATTGCTGAAGATATTGACGAAAACTCTTCAACCTTTTCAGGTGACTGATCATTAACATTTTGAACTGCTTGTCAAATGTGATTGTTGAATTTCCTGTTAAATATATAATTGCAAATGGGCTTTGTCTATAGATGGTGTGCCCAAGGAAGGACTTAGAATTGAAGATGTTCTAGTCAGAATTGCTGTTCTTATGCTTGTACAGGAGAAGGTGAGTCTATAATCCTATTAAATTCGCTTCTCTATTTTATTATTGAGTTGTCTTCTGAGAAAGAACCAGTGCACAGTGTTGGAGTTTATGTATCTGTGTTTTACTTTTATTGCAAAACAAATGTATATGTTCCTTCAAGGCTATTGTTTGATCTGTACCAATGTATGTAGTTAATACAGTATATTTTTGGTGATTTCGTATGACAGGTGAAACTTGTAGAAGATCATCCAGGGAAACCTGTTTTCCCAAACCGCATTCTTGAAAGGTTCCCTGGACTTAGAAGTGGAAAAGTGTGGAAGGAGGAACATGACAAAATAATGATACGTGCTGTTTTAAAGTATGAATCATTTCTTCACTACTATATGGTTTTATTCTCTCATCATTTTCTATTACTTACTTCCTCAGGTTTTCTTTTTCCTTGAAAATCTTTTTAGGCATGGGTACGGACGCTGGCAAGCTATTGTTGATGACAAAGGGTTGGGGATCCAAGAGCTTATCTGCAAAGAACTGAACTTCCCTCACATAAGTTTGTCTGCTGCTGAGCAAGCTGGCTTGCAAGGGCAAAACGGTAGTGGAAGCTCCAATCTGGGAGCACAGAATCATGGAGGTGGCGTTACGGGGAATAGTAATGCTTCTCCTGCTGATGCGGGCCAAGTAAACTCCATGTTCTACTATCGAGACATGCAGAGAAGACTTGTCGAGTTTGTGAAAAAGCGAGTTCTGCTTCTGGAGAAGGCGTTGAACTATGAATATGCAGAGGACTATTATGTATGTTGCAGTGTCCGTATTTGTTAGCATGTTTTGTGCTTGGCGTTGTTCAGTTATATTGAATCTCTGGTTGCAGGGACTTGGCGGCTCATCGTCTGTGCCTAGTGAAGAACCAGAAGCTGAACCAAAGGTCACTGACACAGTGGGGGCCAGCTTTATTGAGGTCGATGATGAAATGCTTCAGGCACTTCCCAAGACTGAGCCCATCAGTAAGTTCCTTCACAAATTGCCTTTACAATAGCGAGCTATTGGGTTCTAATATGAGCTAATCTGAATCTCGCTGCAGCTTCAGAAGAGATTATGGTTGCTGCTGCTGACAACAACCAAGAGCGGGTTGAGATAGCCCAACTTTATAACAAGGTATAAGCTTCGTTTTTTTATCTTTTAATGTCTAGAATCATTTCAACACTAATCTCTATCTGCTCTTTATCCAGATGTGCAAAGATTTAGATGAGAACGCTCGTGAATCTGTCCAAGCATATGTGAACAACCAACCGTCTAATGGCAAACTGGGCGAGAGCTTCCGTTCCATAGAATCTAACATTAGCAGAATCCTTTCGGCTCCATCTGATCAACTCAAGTCTACTGAAGACACCAAGCCGAACCTAAACAATGTTGAGATGGACTCGGTCGAAGAAACGAAACCCTTGAGAGCAAGCGTCGATCTGAATGTGTTGGAGGGAGAGGAGAACATTGGAGAAGGTAGTGGAAGTGTTGATGTGAAGATGGAAGAAGCCAAATGAGAAGAGAAGCTCAGTGTCCGTGATTAACACAACAACTAGTATATCTTTAAGATTCAAGACCAACGGGATCATGGAGTAGGAACACAGTTATATTATTGTCTTAAGTTATGTTGTTTTAGACTCTCATATTATTCCTTATGTAAGACTCCGATCCTACCTCTACTCTCTTAAGCCTTTGACACAAGACTTTATAAATCACCTACAGTGGTCATAACTCTGTCATTTTACTTAGCCGTTCCGTTTTAAAATTCAGATAGTTGTCAAATATATTTGGGAATCAAATTCTCTAGTATACAAAAAGTTAGTCAGCATTTTAAGAACAGATGCCTTAAGGATGAGCTGAGAGCCTGAGATTGTTGGAAAATAGGATCGTCATTCCATCTGATTTGGATGCTTTTCTGAATGCTTGATGCCTTCTACTCAGTTGTCAGTATTGTAAATACCATATTTATTTGTTCTATTATTAATGAATGAACATTTGTCATAACATTTTCAAAATCAGTTGGTGATATAGAAGTAAATCTATCTTAAAATAGTTAATTGTATCATTTTCTACTTCTGAGTCAGTTGTGATCATTTTTCCAGCCGTATTAAAGACCCCATTTTTGCATGTCATCTCTTCCAGCTTGTATGCTTGACCACTGTGATCGATAGCTCAAAGATAACTGTAAATGGCTTACTGTTCGGTCAACATTTCGTGAGTCGTAATTTAGTTTTGGGCAGTTCTCTCGAATAGCTTAAGTTTTTGTCATAAATATAGCATCCGAGGAAGAAAATGACCAAAATAGTTTATTTTTATTTTAAAACTTTTAATATTTTTTATTTTTATTTTTTAAAAATATGTATTTTTATTTTTTCGTTTTTAAAAAATGACCGAAAATGACCGAAATAGTTTTATTTTTTATTTTTTAAAAATATGTATTTTCCTTTTAAGAGTAAAATATGTATTTTTATTTTTTCATAAAACTTATTTTGATCATTTTCTTCATTGATAACTAATTTTGTGAAGGCAAACTAAAACAATTATCCTAGAAAATGTCTCTAGTTTTTGTTAGTGCCGGCTCCAAACAAGTGTTTAAAGCATATTTGCGTTAGATTTTTTTTTTTTTTACATAAAAAATTAGAGTCCTGATTGGTTAAAATTACATAGTTTAGGATTTTATTTTTTTAATTTACAATGATGCAACTAAAATTTTGGAATTCTTTTTACTCAGCACAAGACATATGTATTATATAAGCTGAGCCTAGTAGTATATGATAAAACTTGGAATTGTGGTTATCTACCATACATATCTATTTATTAATATATAATATATATATATATATATGTATAGCTATGTGATAGAATATATTATCAATCATTTTTCTTATAATTAAAAACACATACACACTCACGCTCATTAGTTTAAAACGCTCAGTCTGGAAATTTATAATGCTAACAACTCAGGAAATTGTTTGCTGAATACTTTCTGAAACAGAAATAGCTATACAATTCAGTTCAAAAAAAAAAAAGCTATACAAAAATTTATTTTATCATAAATAGTGTTCTTATAGAAAAATACCAAAATATTTTGTTATTTCAAATTTGTAACGTTCACAGAAACGACCTGAAATAATTGCAAACGTAGTACCACCACCAGTGCAAGTGGTCACTGCACAAATAAAAATTAATAATATCTTTACCGTATTAAAACAAATACCAGATTCAGTGAATTAACAGAAACGGATGGGTAAAGTAAAGTGGAAGAACATCTATCGGCACAAAACAAGACAATAGAAACAGAACATAGAGACACGCTTTCACTTTCTCAAGAAACAGTTAAAGAGAAGAAGATGAAACGACAAAGAAACCTTTAAAAGTTCTCTCATCTTTAAATCCCGGATCTACCCTTCTCGGCTTCTCCGGCTCCTGATCGGTGATGTATTGACGCGGGAGAGATGTTGTGCTGGAGCGGTTCGGTTAAGCGGAAGCAGAAACCCGGTCCTTTTCCGGTTTACCTGAATGTCTATGATCTAACTCCTATGAATGCTTATGGCTACTGGCTCGGACTTGGTGTCTTTCATTCTGGTGTTGAAGGTTAGTTATGTTCTGTTTTTATTCTATTGACTTTGTTTATAGTTATCTCAGTTTCTAGGTTTGGCTTTTCCTGTTCGAATCTACTTGTATGGTTAGTGATGTGAACTTATGAGAACTTATGGTTCATTGATTGTTTTTCTTTTAACGATTTATTTTGTATTTGATAAATATTTTGTATGTTTCATAAAATAACTTGTAAAAATATTTACATTAAAACATCAAACGTAATTTGATCAATTATGTAATCAAATATATCCATTTGATTGATGGTTTGTAATAGACTCGTTTTGGATTTGATTTGATGTATTGTGTAGTTCATGGAGTTGAATATGCATTTGGAGCACATGAATATCCAAGCACAGGCATCTTTGAAGTGGAGCCAAAGAAGTGTCCTGGTTTCACCTTCAGGAAATCGATTCTCGTCGGTAAAACAGACACGTGTGCGAGAGATGTCAGAGTCTATATGGAGAAACTAGCTGAAGAGTATCGAGGGAACAAGTACAATCTCATCTCAAGAAACTGCAACCATTTTTGTAATGAAGTTTGTGTTAAACTTACTCAGAAACCAATCCCTAGATGGGTAAACCGACTTGCTCGCTTAGGTATAGTGATTATTGTATGTGTTTTGGGTACAAAGAAACATCATCAAGCAAAGTATAATGTAACTAACGGTATTGTGTAGGGGTTCTCTGTAACTGCGTGTTACCACCACGCTTAAACGAGTCAAAAGTGAGACGAGTAGTAAAAGAAGAGCTTTCAGAAGGAGAGAAGAAGAGAATGAGGAACACATCACGGTCAGGTCCTTTACTTACTACCTCTTCATCTTCTTCGACACCTGATAATAATCATCGTTCACACATTCGAGCAAAATCAACTGGTAATCATTCTTCTTCTTCTATGGGTACTAAGGAAGGTCAAAGACACTGTGCGCCTCAAGCTCAAGACAAGAAGTCACCAAGCGTAAGCGTCAAGACTTGATTCCTATCATCATAATTTGAATTTTTTTTATTATTGTTAATGAAAAGAACAAAGGAAAAGAGGAAAATGCTAAGCAAAGTATCAATCATACATGGGCATGCTCGTCCTTTGTTCAGAACTTATTGTTAATTCACCATACTTCCAAAAATCTTTTAGGTGCTTTTTTTTTTTGTATCCGAATAGATGATTAAAATGATAATGAAATGTGTAAAGAATGTTGATTTAAATCTTGCAAGTGAATTTTGCAAAAAAAAAAAATTAGTTTTTCTGAATCACAAAGCATATGTATCCAAGATAGGTCGATGCTCGGAGAATTCTTGCCATAACATAATTTAAGAACTACACAAAAGATTCAACGCCACATTAAATCCGCAAGACCATGAGGTGAGATACTGATAACACTAAAAAAAACACATCATATAACTGTGGGTCAAGCGAATTCACCTAAGATTACGGATGGTGTGAGGAGATGGAATGGCGTAAAGGCTTGCCATGAACCCTTGAAGAACCATCCATGATTGTGACATTGTTTGTGATCGTATAAGCAATCGAAATATTGATGAAGCTTGGAAAAAGAAACACATCGTAGACCTATCACTCAAATCTTTACAGCTTGAGTACCCGAATAACAAAATTTGTAAGTCCACGGTGAAAATGGTTGTAGCATATGCATGATTGACTTCACAAAAGGACCAAACAATCAACACACTAGAAATGCTATAAGTCAAGTTATTGACGACCGATAAGGTTTTCATGAGATTTTGAGTTGTTAAACTTTTAAAGGCAATTATAAAAGACAAGAAAGCAAGTACCAATGACTAAATAATGGAACGAATTTCAAGTGAAATAGCCGGAGAATCTAAGCTCTATGAGTTCAGTGACGAAATACTGGTGATATCTCTCTCTGGAATCGATGATGTTGATAAAAGGGACACTCTTTATACGAAGATGAGTATATCTTCCTCTCTCGTTTTACTGAATACACATCAATGGCTCGACGAATTTCGAGTGAAATAGCCGGAGAATCTAAGCTCTATGAGTTCAGTGACGAAATACTGGTGATATCTCTCTCTGGAATCGATGATGTTGGTGGGAAAAAGGAAGACATCTGCCCTCAGATCATGGAGGCTTTCGAGAAGTGGGGCATGGTCCAGGCAATTGATCATGGTGTTGATACAAATTTGATGGCTGATATGACTAGCCTTGCGCGAGACTTCTTTGCCTTAACTACTGAAGAGAAGCTCCGGTTCGACATGTCCGGTGGTAAGGGCGGCGTCGGTTCTAATCGTGTTATTTATATAGAAATTTTCATATGTAGGGAGAGGCCATGAAGGACTGGAGGGAGATAGTGATGTATTCCACGTACCCTGTGAGTACCAGAGACTACTCACGGTGGCCAGATAAGCCGGAGGGATGGTTGAAAGTGACGGAGGAGTATAGCGAGAGACTGATGGGTTTGGCTTATAAAGTCCTTGAGGTTTTGTCTGAAGCTATGGGACTTGAGAAAGATGCACTAAAAAATGCATGCGTTGATATGGAGCAGAAAATCGTTGTTAATTATTTTCCAAAACGCCCTAAACTTGACCTAGCACTCGGAATGCGTCACACTGACCACGGAATCATCACTTTGCTACTCCAAGACCAAGTCAGTTGTTTACAAGCTACAAGGGACAACGGCAATACATGGGTTACGGTTCCGTTAGTTCCAGGAGCGCTTGTCATCAATCTGGGTGACATTGGTCACGTTAGTACTTTCTCATTCTTTCTCACATTCCGTTTCGTTGCATCTTTCTTCATTTTTTCTTAGTTTATAAATTTGATTTGGTCAAATATGATTTTCTCTTGAAGTATCTTAGCAACAGGAGGTTCATGACTTCAGACCATCAGGTGGTGGACTCAAATCGAGCAAACTGTTCATAAACATATTTTTCTTTCCGGCTCCTCATGCCACCGTGTATCCACTAAAAGTAAGAGACGGAGAGAAGACAATCATCGAGGAACCAATCAGTTTTGAAGAGATAACTATGAGAAAGCTGAAAGATCTCTAGCTGGATCGCCTCAAAAAGAGCATGGCCTCAACAGAAACCCCCTATGGGAGTATGTTTTGATATTTTTACAATGTTATAATGTGTTAATATTGATAATTTATTATTAACTACTGCAATTTCTTATAATCAATCAATTATAAATATTTCGTAAACGCACTAATTTTTAACCATTATATCAATCATAAAAATCAATTGCCGACGCTAGAAACCGCAAACTCTAGTAACCGCTGCATTTTAACCCGCCATGCTTCAAATAAACAAAATTAGATTATTATTTTTTTGTGCACAATAAACAAAATTGAATAAAACATCACAATTTTATAAATATATGTTTGTTTTAAAATTTTAAAACATGACATATAAAGAAAAAAATCTATGTCTTTTATAAGTTAATAAAAACTGAATAATGATTTTTAAACTGTTCAAAGTAATATAAAATAAGAAAGGAAAGTGATGAAAAGTAAAATCATAAATATTGTATAAATATGTAGTTTTTTTTGTAATGGTCATTTTCTTAATTTAAGGTTTTTTTTTTTGTTACTGGCCCTAATTTCTCTATCATAAAATGGCAGTTTTGAAATTCTCACTTATGTATTCATAAGTTTCGAATAGAACTGAAGGTTTTGTTTGTTTAGTGTCTCTCACAAACTAACATGCTAAGGAGAAATTATTTTTTGAAACACAATTTATTCAGAATCAGCAGTCCAACTACAACCGAACTAAAAGTCCTCGCCGACCAAGTCGTCCATGAATCGTTTAACCCCGACAAAAGAAGATCCTCCGTCCATCAAAGCCTTCCTAGCCGCCTCAGCTGTCTCCTTCACTCTCCCCCTCACCGTATTCTCACCGTCCATCAGAGACCGTATCGCTTCCGAAATCTCCTCAGCCTTCACTATCTCTTTCTTGGTCGAGACGTAATCCAAACGCAGCTCCACGGCTAAACCTAACTCCGTCACCATCGTGAAAGCGTTTAGCTGCTGCTCAGCGTACAACGGCCAGGTGGCGATCGGCACGCCGAACCACAAGCTCTCCAGCACAGAGTTCCAGCCGCAGTGAGACACGAACCCTCCGACGGCCTTGTGAGCCAGCACCTCCACCTGCGGGGCCCACCCGCACACCAGTCCCTTACTGGCCGTCCGATCCGTAAACCCGTCTGGCAAGAGATCGCACGGACCACCATCCTCGGTACGGATAGACCAAAGAAACCTGTGGCCAGAGACCTCCAAGGCTCGAGCTATCTCCTCAATCTGCGGTGCCCCGAGGACTCCGTAGCTCCCGAAGCAGAGGTACACCACTGACGACTCCGGCTGGTCCTCCAGCCATCTCATGATCCGACGCTGATCGGACGGGTCAAGATCCGGGGACGGACGATCCTCCAAGCTAAGAACCGGTCCGACCGGGTAAACCGGAGGAAAGTTGTCAGTGCAACAACAAGCGAAGTGATCAAATGCCTTCTGCTCGAGACACGTGAACGAATTTACCAGAATACCCTTGGCTTGAGGGATTTTCTCGGCAATCTCGACCCAAGCCTCGTATGACTCTCTCACAAACTGGCCCGCCGGCAAAACCTTCGACGGCACTGAGCTAGCGTAACCTGGAATGTGATGATCTTCAGTGCTGCTCAGATCGAGCATGGTGCCCATCCTGCGATGTCTCTCGGGGAGATACTTCAACATACCAAGGAAACCAGCGTTACACGTCAAGAAAATGTAAGAAGGAAGGTTGAACTCGTTTCCCACTTCGATCAACGGGACGCTAAAGAAATCAAGAACCAAACCGGCGACCCGAACCGGGTCGGATCCGTCGCGAGAGGAGACGAGAGTGGCGAGAGCGTCTCTGACGAGAGGAACTGTCGCCTTGGTGAACTCTAGAACGTAAGCCTCGGTGGCTTTCAAGAAGAGGTCAAATGGCGGAGGGTTCTTGACTTCAGGCAAGGCGTGAAAACGGATCTGTGGCTCCGAAGCGATGAGTGATTTCGCAAAGAGGTCAGCATGGGGAGTGTAAGGTAACGTCCAGTGGAGGATGGTGATGGTGTGAATGCGATGGTCGCGTTTGATGAGAGATTTAGCAAACTCAATAGTGACAAGAAGATGACCAGGGGTTGGGTAAGGAACGAAAATGATTTCCTGCTTCACCATCTCTTTCTTCTCTCTCTGTGTTTGATGTTTTTCTGTTTTCTTGTTGGCTTCTGCATTGATTTAGAATCAGATATTAAATAAGTAATGTTTTAAATATGAAAAACATTTTTCCAAAATAAAGAAAATCGGTCATGTTTATCTAGTTCTAAAATAATGGTTACTCATTGATATTTTCTTGCAAAGTGATTTTAATACATGTCATATTATTTACAAAATGATTTTGACACATGTCTTTTTTACAATCTCATAGATATTATATACAAAGTAATTTTGACACATGTCTTCTTTACAATCTCATAGATATTATCTGTAAAGTGATTTTGACACATGTACTCTTTACAATCTTATAAACATTATTTGCAAAATGATTTTGACACATGTCTTCTTAACAATTTTATAGATATTATCTACAAAGTAATTTTGACACATGTTTTCTTTACATTCTCATAGTTATTATCTGTAAAGTGATTTGGACACATGTATTCTTTACAATCTTATAGACATTATTTGCAAAAATAATTTTGACACATGTCTTCTTTATAATTTCATAGATATTATCTGCAAAGTAATTTTGACACATATCTTTTTTACAATCTCATATATATTATATGTAAAGTGAATTTGACATATGTCTTCTTTATAATCTTATAGACATATTTACAAAGTGATTTTGACACATATCCTCTTTACAATTTTTAAATTTAAAGGTTTTACTACTGCACATAGGGCAAGAAAACACC
This sequence comes from Brassica rapa, assembly GCF_000309985.2. Lineage (NCBI taxonomy): Eukaryota > Viridiplantae > Streptophyta > Magnoliopsida > Brassicales > Brassicaceae > Brassica > Brassica rapa. The sequence goes on along the minus strand of NC_024803.2, from coordinate 38,672,121 downwards.
AAATTTCATATAATATTATTTGGGATTTGGTGGTTGTTGGCGTGGTTAGGTGTAAAACTAAATTCTCTCTTCAAAACTTCAAGCAAGGAAAGTTTTCCTTATCCTCCGATTAATGTATGTGTTCTAGTCTGTTCCATCTGTTCTGTTCAGGTTCAATTGGTCGAAAGGAGTGTGAAGATCAGTCCAGATCATCGTGGTTGTTTGATCTCGCAGTTTGTGTAAGCTTTTTTTAGGATCCGTTTCAGCCTTTCAGCAGATGGTTTCAAACCTTATCTTAAAAAACTAGACTCACCTTAAGATAAAGCTTGAAACCGGCTGCAAAAAGGCTGGAACTGATCCTAAAAAGGCTTACACAAACTGCGAGATCAAACAACCATGATGATCTGGACTGATTTTCACACTCCTTTGGACCAATTGAACCTGAACTGAACAGATGGAACAAGATGATCAATCAGTTATTCTGTTCAGTCCAACAAGAAATCAGTTCAGCTTAGCGGTTCAAAGGAAACTGATCTGAACCCTAACCTATACACAATTGAAAAAGCTTAAGACAAAACTGATCCGGACAAGGTTTAGCACAAACTGATCTGGTTGGATAACAAATCAGTCAATCGGTTCTATTCAAAAAGGATCCGACCACAACTAAGTACAAACTGATGTGAACAAGAGACTAAACAGCTTACTAGATCAACTCAAAGGATTGGTGAACTCGGCTGATACAAAGTTTATCTCACAACTGGCCTGAGTAGCACAACAAAAGGCTAAGGTAGGATCAAGTTCAAATCACAGAACAAGCTGCCAGGGTTTATCCAGATGGCTTACCTTCAGCTCTTACACACGACCAAGCTGATATAAGTTGGTAAGGATTAATTCCCCAAGCCTGATTTTCTTCTAATTTTTCTCTCCTTTCTCTCTGATTCTTCTGTTTGATTTCTTATGTTTTTCTCTGATTTTCTTTGCCTTGCAGGAGCCAGACTGAAGGGAAGCTGATAGGGTTTATTTGATTAATCTTTTTTGTTGTACTTTATGGATGATTGAAATTTGTGCAAACTTTCATGACCCTTCGCGAGAGACGAAACAAATAACTAAGATGGATGATTATACTAGATAAACATGGAGTAGATTGGCCGTTGTTACCACTATCACCAGTGAACAAGTTGAAAAATTGTTTTTGTGTAACCAATGAATTAAAGTTGGGAGAGACCTTCATGTTGGAGTTTGTCCGAGAATAAAGAAATGGCACAACTCATATGCTCAAGGTTTCTTTAATGCCAAGGTCAAGGTAAACAAATAGGAGTACAATCTAATGTAATAAAGCTGTATTAAAAAGTTTAAACAATCAAATTTTAGTTAAAAAAATTGAGTTAAAATAAGGCTGTATTAAAATTGTCAAAGAACGTTCATGTTCACGAGATTAAAAAGAAGAGGGTCATGGAAAATCTGAGACTCGAGTCGAAAAGAGCTCAAATTTTAGTTAGTTTTCTCAGCACCTTATTTTCATGTTTCACATGATGTAGACAAATCAGCTGCGTTATTAAAGATAGGAGCAACAATACTAGATTTGGTGCAAATAAGAAGAGAGATGATTGAAAAGAATATGTCAAGAAGAAGAGAGATGATTGAAAAAAGTAGGTTAAGACAAAGCTTTGATACCATATTAAGTTACAGAAAGAGATTATTCATATTAATGGTAATACTCTGTTTATAGAGAGAGACACACATGATGGATATCTTTATAAGAGTAAAAAAATTATACACAACTACACAAGTAATTTATAGGAAAGCCATAACACCAGTTAGATGAAGTGACCTAATCTTTGGTATATTGGGTTTCCTTATTTGACCCATGGTGGGATTTCAAGAAACTATTGCCAAGAGTCATTTTACTTCCTCCAAGCATAGACAACCAAAGAAAACCAACTCTTATGTCCAAAGCTCCTTTCATCTTCCTCCTTACAAGTCGACCACTCCATTACCGAAGAAGACCAGTGACCATACGAAGACGCCCTAAACGACAGCATTCGAGAGTTCTCCTTCCCCAAGACGAGGTAGTCCCGCTCACGCTTCTTCATCATCAACACATCGTTCCCTTCCACTTCTTGATTCTCAAACCGAAGCAAGAACACGGCAGGGACTTTAACCAGATTAGCTTTATCCTTGTCGACAAACATCCAGTTGTATACATCCCATGATAACTGTATAGTCAGGTCATCGATCACGACCTTAGCGTTTCCTCTGAATTTCCACTGAAGCTGCTCAATCTTTAAAACCTTTTTATTGTCTACGCTAAACCGGAGAGTAGCATCATCATGAACCTTAACATCTATACCGATCTCTCTTACTTTTCCTTTAATCTTGATTTTCGTATGGTACACTCTATTTCCAAACAGATTCTCACCTCTCGACACCAAGATTTGTCTCTTGGGCCTATGTTTCAGAGAATCTCCGACCAGAAGACCGACCTTGCCGGAGACAAGGACGGCTACGTAAAATCCTGACACCGGGTCGGGTCCTGAACCAAATCTTGCATGAGTCAGGTCCCACGTGACTCGAATATCAGGCTTTCTAGATATCTTCTTGGATCCATGTTTTCTCCAGAAGGTCAGAGGCTTGATCTCTAGTCTGAAAGTGAATGGGACGGAGTGGCTGTAGCAATCTGGAGAGTGGAGATAGCAATTTGCGGAGCTGCAGTGGTAGAAATGGAGGTGGAGAGAGCGGCGTAGGAAGGACTGAGACCATGAGAGGAAGAAAACGCCGACGTTAGTGTGGTAGGTGCAAGTGGTGGTTGGGTTTGGGAGGTCGCCGGGAAAATGCGATGTAGCTGATGGTGATGGAAGAGAAGACGATGTATCTTCGTTGGTAGCGGCGGCGGTGGAAGGGTGGAAACAGGCAGACAAGGGGGAGGAGCCACCGCGACTATGAGTAAAGGATCTCATTTTCTTTGTGTTGTCTTCTCTGTTTCCTTAGAATCTTACTATACGTGTGTACACTACATGCATACAAAGATATATAGGAATTTATCATGTGTTAACGTTTAATTTATTTATTATTAACTCATAAACAGGTTGATTGATTGTTGTGCCTGTGTGTCTGAAAGTGAGTTGTCATGTTGATATTCAAAAAGAGTGGGTCAAGTCAAAAAAACTTGAAAGCAACTTTGTGGATAATAGACCGAAAAAGACACATTCATATTCTAAACCGGTTTTCACACTGAGGCTATATGTGCATGCATTATCTCCTAGATGGAAGCCATTGTAAGTTAGTTTTATTTTTAACTTGGGGGTAACCGGAGTCTAAAGAAAAACCCATACTAAATTGGAGAAATGCAGTCCACAGATAGATTTTCTTTCCGAATATTCAAATGAAGTTTAATGTATGACTCCGTATCTACATGGCCACAAAATAAAATATAATGTGATGCTTTCAAACCTGGATTGCTTAGCAACCCAAAATCCTCTTACCACTAGACCACAACCTAGTTTGCTTTTTGTCTATGTCAGTGTTATGTTTTTAGTTATGGTGAAGGCCGAAAGCTATCAAATTTTCAAAATGGTAAAAACAAATATAATATCAGCAGAGCTATGGACATACATATATGTTATGGTATTCAAATGAGTTATCCACAGAGAAGCACACAAAACATACTATAAATAAAACTAAAAGATTTGACACTTCGATTCAGTGCCAGTTATCGATTTGGTTAGGTTAGTATGGTTCGGTTAAAATCCCTGATTAGGGCCGGGAACAAATTATATTCTAAAGAAAAATGAGGTTTAGAATGAATACAAGTTCGATGGTAATAACTATCATCTAACAAGTAGAGCAATGTTGATAAATTTGTGGGTTGATATAAATTAAACCTACCTAGACTCGTATAAATCACTGAATCAAATATGTTAAGACATTAAAAAAGGTTCAATTCTTGATAAGTTCAATAATTATATGCCCATTTATTGGTTTGATTTGATATGTATTGAACTTTTTGTTACGGGTTGCTTTCTGAGTTCCAGCTAGCAAAAGAAAAAGTTTGAGAATGTCAAACTTATATGGAAATCATACACCAATTCACTGCGAGATTGGTGCTTTACCCACTACTCTTTGTTTATGCCACATTTTTCCAGACATGTGTGTCTGAGTTTTCTGTATCCAATCATTCAGAGAATAACTATAAAATTCAATCTTCTCCGAATTCTTGATTGGCCAGATATTTACTTTTACATAAGGGAGCCTTTTTCCGTTGTCAAAACAACAATTCCATAGATCGGGACGTGCAGTTGGATGTCTATTCTTATGCTTGGATTACCCATCAGATTCAGATCCAAATTATCCAGATTTTCTTTTATTTTTGCAGTTTTTAATATATTATATAGAAAAGTAGTAAGGGTGTTTCAAGAACAAGATCAAAGGATCTCTGAATCATATTTTACGCGTTAGAATCTAGGTCGTTCATCAGAACAGTTTTAGCCCAAATTTCCTTTTTTATTGGGTCATTCTCTGAATCTCGTCTGCATCTTTATTTTTATTAAGGGTTATTTTATACTATTTTGTTACTTGTCAGAACTTTCAGCTGGAGCTACTATAACACGTACCTCCTCACTACATGTGGAAGAGTATACGTTTCTTAAGTGACCGAGACTACCACAATCAAGGGTATTTGAGTACCAATCACTCTCTGCTTCATGATACATCAAGTACGAACAAACTCCTTTTTCCAGAGCTTACATCACCATTGCCTACTATATTCCTCACATATAGACTGGATTAATACAGTCCGAGATTGTTCCTCCACGATGTACATTTGGAGTGTCTCATCTTTTGTACTTTTTATGTTTTTGTTTGTTGAGGTCTTGAGGAGCTCATGTTTTTAGTCAGGTTTAAGATGTGATTAGTGTTCCACTCTTGCATTTGTATTTCATCATACATATTGGGTGATGAAATATTCAACACCTATATTCTTCTAATGGATTACCCAAAAAAATCGTGTTACAGAAAAAAGAATTGCTCAAAAAAGTCTAGAGTGCCATTTTAGTCTTGTTCATAACAAAATCAGATCTATACTATTATTTGCGAAGTAAATTTTTGGAATCAAGCTCTCACGTTAAAAGTTAGAGCGGTTAATATCGTTTATACCCTTAATAAATTTTATATATAATTAATTATATAATCAAAAACGAAATTTTATTAATAATATTATTTTTTTTAAAATAAGATAATTCTTATATATTGTGTTGTTTTCTTAAAATATTTTTTCAATTATAAAATTTAAAAGTAAAATATAAAACAATTATAATAAATTCAATGGTTAAAGTCAATGTTATCTTTAATAAATTTTAATTAAACATACATATTTAATTAGATTTTTTTTCACATATATATATATATATATATATATTTTTGATTTAATTTTTTTGAAAACATAAATAATAAATTATTATGCTGGTTTTTGAATTAATAAAAAATAAACTAATAAATATTTGTAAACGATTAAGCCCGCATATGCGGGCAAGACACCTAGTTAAATCATTAAATCGAACATGTCTTTTACCCCTTGGAGAACTGGGTTACTTTATCTCCAAACCTAAAGCCTGAAACAAATGGGCCGCAAAGGCCCAATCTAAAACTGCAACCCTAAAACCGTGACCCTTATAAAGAATATTTCTTTCACTGTATAACTTCGTTTCGGCTCCGTCCCACGAACAAGATCGCAGGGCTTCAAGATGGTACGTCCTCTACCCTCTCCTTCGATCTTAAACTCTACATTCACGTACTTAGTTTAAAAATGTTAACGAAGGTTCGTGACATTTGATCTTTATTGTATGAAACAGCCGTCGCACAAGTCATTCATGATAAAGAAAAAGCTGGCGAAGAAGATGAGGCAGAACAGGCCCATTCCTCACTGGATTCGTCTTCGCACTGACAACACCATCAGGCTCGTCATTTTCTGTTTCGTGTATTCTATGGTTGATCGATTTAGTGAAATCTTATGTGGGTTTGTGTTTTGATCTCAGGTACAACGCAAAGCGTAGGCACTGGCGCAGAACCAAACTTGGATTCTAAGAGGTTACGGTTGCGTATTGTGGAAGCTCGGTTATTTCCAAGACTTTTGAGTTTTGTTTGTGTTTTGTCTCAGTTTTGATTGTGACTATTATGTTGTTAACGTTTGTGTAAGACAATCTTTAATCAGTTTTGTTTTGAAAATATCCTTCCAAAGAGTACTTATTGTCGGGTTGAGTTAGTTCAAAGATTGTGGAAATGTTTATTGGTTATCCTGTCTCATGGATTGTATCCAGATTTTTGCTCTCCACCGTTCACTAAGTTTAGTTAACTTGAGGTCGATACTTGTGCTGATACAAGTTTGGGTTTTATGCTAGGTAGGTGTATGCCCTCTTCTAAACCTGCTAATTAGGTAATGTGTTGGTTAGGCTTGAGAATATACTTATGTGATTCTATCTACCTAAACAAAACATAATCATATAAGATTCTTCACAAGTAAATAGGTTTAACAATGTCGTTTGGTTAATACGTTTGCTTAATATCTTGTCGATTGTTTCCATGGCTTTACCCTCAAAAGTGTAGCCATTTTTGGTTTGTTGATTCAACTTGGATAAGCTTCGTCTGAGTTGTGGTTGATACAAATACGCCTAGTGTGTATACAATCTTTTCTTCCTTTTTGGTAACTACGTAATTTTATTTTCATTCAAAATTTATAAGATATTTGAAGTATCGTGTTACCTTAGATTCATTGATAGTTAAGGAGATGTTGTATTTATCTTCATATCCGTATGCATAACATGATCAAATATGGCCTCTAGAATGCAGAATCGGTCGTATGCGCATATTTCAAACCGTTTTATCGGTTCACACCAGGTTCAGTCATTCTCCATTTGAGTCTATCAACGAACATTTTGGAAATGGATCTGGACTTTGTAGTTTTCTGGTCAAAGACTTCGATTGTATTAAAAACTCTACTTATGGAGCTTATTGGAAGAAGAATTTATTTCGAATTATAATGGTTTTCAGATTATTAATAGTTTAATAGATTTAACAAATATTTTCTCTTTTTATCCTTTACAGAATAGTTAATAATTTTAAAGATTTTCATGCTTTTAAACTAATTAAATATTAAAAATTTATATAAAATATATTTTTTTAATAATATATCTTTTATTATGTAAAATAAACTTGAAAACATTCATAGATACATAAAATTATATACATGGATTTATATTTATTTTAAAAATATTATGATGTATAATATTTTTGGATAATGTAAAATATAAAACCTTTTTAGATAATGATGATTATCAAACTAATAAAATTCATTTTTACTTTATGGATAATTATATATTAACAATTTTTTTTAAAAAAATATCACAATAAGTGATTTTGATAGTCTTAAATAATTTAAAATAATGATTCATTAATCAAAATCATAAAAACATGACAAATAAACAAAATACCTAAAATCATGGAGAGAGCATGGCACAAATTTAATTCTCAAATAATAAAATTTGTAAACATATATATTATCAATCCAAAAACCATTAGAATAAATATAACTACATAAGGAATTTAACTACATAACTTTAAAATATTATGGGACTAGAGCTGACATTGTTTTGTTTTATTTCTTTTAACTTTAGCTAGATTACATATCTGTAATATAATAAAAAATGATATGTACGATTATGTTTCAAAAAAAAATCTGTAGGATTGTATTTTAAATAAATTGTTTATATTTAAGATTCATATTTATCTCAAAAAGTTTTTCATCCTTTTTTTTTTCAGTTTTGGATCAAAGAAGTAATCATATAAGGAACCTCATCCCCTGTTGTATTGAAGTCTTCTATCTTACAAACCCCTAACACCTCAGAAAAACTTTCGTGAATTCTTCTCTTAAGTATATCTTTTCTCCGTAGATCTTTGACTCATCCGTTAATATTTCTTTGCTTTCTGCTTTGGTGACTTTCTTGTTAAATAATATTCGTTAGAACCCTTGTAATTTTCTGCACTTACTTTTGAGTCTTGTGTGCTAACGAGAATTGTACTTTTTATTGTTTTTCCAGATGTCGATACAAATCTTTATTAAGATTTTTACAGGCAAGACCTTAACTCTTGAGGTCGAAAGCTCGGACACCACTTGCAAAGTCAAAGAAAAGATACAAGATAAGGAAGGAATCCCTACATACCAGCAGATGCTTGTCTTTGAAGAAGAGATGCTTGAGGATTGCCGTCCCTTGGCTATTTACAATATCCAAAAAAATTCAACCCTCCACATGATTCTCAGGTTCACAGGTATGAGAATCTTCGCAAATATTTTTGAAGGCAAGGCCATAATGCTTGAGGTCAAAAGCTCAGACACCATTGACAACGTCAAGACAAAGATACGAGATAAGGAAGGTATCCCCAACTACCAGCAGATGCTTTTTTTTGCCGGGAATAGCCTTGAGAATGACCGTACGTTGGCTAGTTACAATATCCAGAAAGAGTCATCTCTCCACTTGATTCTCAGATGTAGAATGCGAATCTTCGTAAATATGTTTGACAAGACCAGAATAACCCTTAAGGTCAAAAGCTCAGACACCATTGGCAACCTCAAGGCAAAGATACAAGATAAGGAAGGAATTCCTATCGAAAAGCAGAGATTGGTCTTTGCCGGACGTATTACGAATGATGACTATACCTTGGCTGATTACTGTATCAAAAGGGAGAATACTCTTCACATGGTCCTCATGTTGGGAGGAATTATGAAAATCTTTGTTAAGACTTCTACAGGCAAAACCATAGCCCTTGAGGTCGAAAGCTTAGACACAATTGACATGGTCAAGGCCAAGATCCAAGATAGAGAGGGAATCCCTCCGCACCAGCAGATGTTGTTATTTGCCGGTAAACAGCTCGAGGATGGCCGTTTGGTGGATAACAGGATCTGGAATGAGTCAGTCCTACAAGTCCAGCGTGTAAGTGGTGGAATGCAAATATTTGTGAAAACACTCTATGATAAAGTCCTTACCTTAGAAGTTAAGAGCTCAGACACCGTTTACCGTGTAAAGACAAAGATTCAAGACACGGAAGGAATCGCACCAGACCGCCAGATACTCATATTTGCTTGTAGACAACTGGAGGATGGTTACAGGCTTGCAGATTATAACATCCAAAAGGAGTCAACACTTCACCTTGTGCGTATTTTCACATAAAATAGACTTTAATCTATTCATTTTTTTTCTTTGTTTTTAACTTATTATATTGGATTTTTTTTTCTTACGGGCACGAATTCAAATTTGTTTTTCACTAATCTGATGATCACCTAATTAAGAATGACTAAAACACAAAATAGAAAAACCGAGATACCCCTTGGTAAGGAATCAGCCTCGTGATATGAGGGAGAATAAAACTCCGGCGATAAGGGCGACTGGATTGCCAAGCATGGCGGAGGTGACAAACAACACGGCCATTCCTTGACTCTGCGTTTCCTGTTAGGACTCAAACTATATCAACTCTTAATATCTATTCTATTAAAACAACAACCAGTTGATAAAATGTTATGTCCAATTTATAATTTCAACAATACATATTTTTAATATAACTGCAACTAAATATATATAATTTTCATGTAACCTATTCTATTAAAACAACAACATGAACAGTTGATAAAAAAGTTATGTCCAACTTATAATTTCAACAATACATACATTTTTAATATAATTGCAACTATATATATATATTTTTATGTAACCACCACTTAAATTGCCTAATAATCGGCAACCATTTTTTGTAACTGCATCCATATATCTTTTTTTTTTATGTAATCACCACTGTTTTTATTGTTTAAAACTAGGTTGCATTGAAACGAAAACGGATACGTTGAATCGAAACGTTTTGAAACGTGGAAACGTGATTTTTGATTTTATATGCTTTAGAAACATTTAAGAAACGTCTATAAATATATATATATAACTGATTAATATTTGCATTCATTTTTATTATATTTACTATATCTTAGAATGCAAATAAACAAATATCCATTATATTTAATCATACGAAAAAATAAGTCATTATTAAACATCAAAATCATATAAAAATTTCAAAATAACAAAAACCCAATACTTAAATGTTAAATAGTTTAACTAAAATAAAAATCATAACAACAAATCATAACTAATTGGAAAGTTTTAGCGTTTCCAGAACAGAAACGCGAGTTTCCAAAATAGAAACACAAGTTTCCAATAAGTTTTCAAACTGAGATTTTTAAGAAACAAGTTTCCAATGCGTTTCTACGAGTTTCCGAAAGATTCTGATTCCGAAACGTGAAACGTACCTTCAACCGAGTTTCCATGCAACATAGGTTCAAAACATACCAATGTTAATTATAGGGTTAAATTTGTATTTTTAAAAGCTAAGGTATATTGGGACAAAATCAATGGATTTAAAGGTTTAAGGGGAAGAATCCTTTTCAATATGGTTCAATTGGCCATTATTTTTCAAATTTGAACTCATTTTAAGTTTAAATCATTAGAGATGCCCTGAGCTTTAATTTATATCAAGTTTCCATAATTTCTTCTTTTTTTAATTCCTGGAGCCTGAAGAATCTTTTTTCATAATTCTAGATTCTACAGTTTTAAGTTTATTTTGCACCCCTTTAATGGTTTTATTATTTTTGTTTCAAATGTGTTTCTCCTTACAAAGATACAACACTTTTGTGTGTATGTATTTTTGTTATGTAAAACTGGAATCCCCCCCCCTCCCTAAAAATACCTCACAATGGGTTTGAAATTTCTCTTCCTGGTGAACTCGTTGTTAGGTTAACCTTTTATCAATACGGCTAAGTTGGCCGGTAAAAATAAAGAAAGGTCAATTATTATCTTTGGTTTGACCTATATATCAACCGAAAAGTAAACATTTTATCTAAGTTGCATGGAAACTCGGTCGAAGGTACGTTTCACGTTTCGGAAACGTTTCGGAATCAGAATCTTTTGGAAACTCGCGGAAACGCATTGAAAACTCGTTTCTTGAAAATCTCAGTTTGGAAACTTAGTGGAAACTTGCATTTCTATTTTGGAAACTCGCGTTTTTGTTCAGGAAACGCTAAAACTTTTCAATTAGTTATGATTTGTTGTTATGATTTTTATTTTAGTTAAACTATTTAATATTTAAGTACTGGGTTTTTGTTATTTTGAATTTTTATATGATTTGATGTTTAATAATGGCTTATTTTTTTCGTATGATTAAATAGAATGAATATTTGTTTATTTGTATTCTAAGATACAGTAAACATAATAAAAATGAATGCAAATATTAATCAGTTATATATATACCTATATATATATATATTTATAGACGTTTCTAAAACGTTTCCAAAGCATAAAAAATCAAAAATCACGTTTCCACGTTTCGAAACGTGTCGTTTCAACGTATCCGTTTCCGTTTCCGTTTCCATGCAACCTAGCATTTTATTATTCTTTGTCGGCTAAGTGTTGTGTTTGGTTCTTATTTCTCTTGTATTCTGATTCTAATGCTTAAAACATTCTTCATAAATATAAAGGGATGACGTTCTTTCTTTTCTTCCAGTTTTTGGGTTGCTTACATAATATGTGAAACAAATCAGTAAAAAGATCAACCAACCCACCCAAATGACACAACAACGGGGACTAAACGCTTCTTATAATTGTATACAAAAGTTGAGCACAAGACATTACACTGAGGCATATATAACAAAGAACGAGTCAATATCACAAAAGCATCATTAAAAGTTTGACAAAAGTACCAATTTAGCATCGTTCAAATTCACTTGGTTTGACATTAACAAAGATACAAAATTTCAAAATCATTTAAAATAAACCACTCATACATGTATATATAGATCGGACCCTTTCGTTGCTGGAGTTCCATAAACGCTTTATTCATTCATTTTCGTATACTTCTTCTTACTGTTATAATAGTTCAATATTTCCCTAATTAGCAACTTATTTTCTTATTCAGCTAATTAAGAAATGTGGAGAATTATTATGATCTTTTATCTTCTAGCTCTGGTTGGAAGGGGAAACTCCGGGAGAACGCCGATATGGAGGAAGGATTTAGGACGACTACACGGTTTGCAAAACCAGCTTCAGCGAGGTCTGGTTCCTCCCTCACAACCCTCTCTATGCCATAATAGAGTAAACACTCTTTCTCATCAAGATGCTTACTCTTCCCAATCTTATGTTCTTTGTCCCTGATCATGCTTATTTCAACAATGATAATCCTTTTTTTTTGTTCTCTATGCAAAAAATATTTCATTGTTGTATCCGTTGGTATATATATATATGCCAACGGATACAACTATGAAATATTTTTGGCATAGAGATTTATATATAAATAAAAAATATATATATATATATATATATATATATATATAACTTTTTGTTTGTTTGGTTGGCCACTTTGAATATTATATATCATTCTCTAGGAGATTTGATTCCTTGAAAGGATGAGATCTTTTTCATAATTTCGGCAGCTGCATATGTGTGTATTGCTGTACTTAACAATGATACTTGTTGGCGACGAAAACAAAGAAGAAGAAAATAGTGTGGAAAATAGACGCGAAAAACAATTCAACAAGACAGTGGACGACTTAGATGACACTAGTCAAAGTAAATCATGATATTAATTTGGAATTTTAATGACTTCAATACCAAATCATACAAGAAAATGGCGTCTGCGTTTTATATTTATATATAAAAGTAGGTGTTTTTGTCCAAACAAAAAAAAATGTTCTAATTTTTCTCATTGATTGTAATAGCCTAATATGTATGATAGAAATGCCCTAGATACTTTTTTTTTTACGTCGCCCGAGATACTTATCTCAACTTAAAGTATATTAATATATAACATAAATAGTAAATAATAGTTATATGTTTTCCCGTATGTTGAAGTATATATGCAATTTTTGAATGTTCAACTTGTGATTTAGATACAAAAGAAATTTTGTATCGTGAATGCATTTAGTGTATGTATATATAAGTCGTAATTAGTGTATTATCTTGGATTTCATCCCAAACGTAGTGAGAATTCACTTTTGTATACTCTGTCCATTCATGGAATATCTGATTAACTGCAATATGTAAAGAAACTTTATATTCACAATGTAAGTTATGTAACTATGTAGGATTTTTCAGAAACACCAAAAGCCAACAAGTAGATGCTGACCCCCCCGTCCATCTTAGTCATACATGCAGTAGAATAACCTAACATGACAACATATAAAAAAAACATGACAACATAACATGTGAGAGTTTGAGAGATCATATAGGACACAATGTCAGCTCCAAATCACAAAAAGTCGCGAATTATAAGTTTGAGTCTGCATTTGACATTGCCTTTAACATAACTCGGAGATCCTTCAAGATACCAAACCATTCGATCGAGTATAGCTGAACTCCAATGCTTTTACGTTAATGTTGCACAATTTGAGCCAGGATATTCACATCTTAGGAAAACAATGATCATGCATATGTAAAGTAAACTGATCCTTTCAAAAAGTATCCTATAACCTTCGATATCATTAACAAAATCTCCCTAACTATAGCTAACTTATTATTATTTTTCATTGGTGTGTGTGTAGCTACTCGCTTAGTTCCCAGCAACAACACCCACAGCAATGTCAAGAAACATTTTTTCTTAAACAAATATATACCCTGAGGTGATTGAACTACTTAAATTCGAAGAAAATATTTCAACATACCTAAACCTTTCAAATGGAAGCATTTACTAAGATATCATTTAAACTTTTAAATAGCTTTAGGATCATTTAAATAAGAATGTATATGCAGTGCCCCAGTTGTTAATGTAAAAAATGAATAGTCTAAATTCTTATAGAATATAAAAATACCCTCTCAAAGTCTCAGTAAGCACAAAAATCCAGTAACAAGGTGCTTGACGTAATACATATGATGGATTCTTGAGTTTATAGTTTTTTCTAACCATTTGATGCACATCCTGAAGACAACTTCATATAAACTTTTTGTTGTAGATCAGTAGATCACCATGACATAAATGCATTATCAACATCCATCTAGTGAATTTTCCATTGTTTTACAGCTACAACTTTGAGAAATGTTCACACAATCGTCATTTTCACAACTGTAGTAAACGTTTTTTCATAACTGACACTTTCTTCTTGTTTATTTTCATATGCAACTAATCTTAGTTTATATTGTTCAACCTGATCACCATTCGATTTATTTATGATTGTAAAAATTCAGTGACACTCAATTGGCTTCTTTACCGGTGGAAAATCCATAATGAATCAAGTCCCATTCTTTTCAAGAGCATCGTATTCACATGACATCGTATTTTTCCATTTTATCTTTAAGTGCTCAGATTAAAAGTCACATAAATGCGATTGTGACTACTTCTAGAAAAGCGTTATGAACAACATGTAACTGGAGATAGAATAGAAGATCATACCTTGAGTCGATGATGATGTATTAGGTTGAGCCAGAGAGTAGTGAAGGCTCTATAAAAACCCGAGTTGTATATAACATATAATCATTTGGTCGGGTTGATTTGATTTTCATACAGTGAACCTTTCCCAAATTTGTATTTTACACAACTGACATGTACTCTCAATAATCCTATCATATGTGTAAACTTCCTTGATTTTCTCAATTTGACCACGCTTCGTACTACTTCTAACATTGGAGAAGAAATATTTCCAAAATGTGTATATAATCTTCATCATATATACTAGAGTGTTGTCACAACGAGTCAAAGGAGTTGTATGTAAATGACTTATACGAAGGATGAGCATGTGCCATGTGGTCAAGGGAATATTTAGAAATTTTTAATAAACAAGAGTGGGATATGAAAATAAGATGAGACTAAGAGACTTATGGATCGATAATAAATAAGAGGCAAAAATTATCATATGTGAATAAGAAATGTGAAGTTTGAGGACTCGCCTTAGCAGAGCGAAGTCCCAAAATCCGCTTTTATACTTCCACGCCATTCAGGAGGGAGATTAGTACCCTATACAATATATATAAACAAGAAGGGAGATAAGCAATTTCTTTGCCTTAGGCCCCTCCTCGGTTATATGCGCCCTCTTGGTTCTCTATATACAATAACTTGGCAGGTAACTAATGTGACACAGCACATACGAAGATTAGCTCATCTCTCCGTGAAACCTATCTTTAACATCAATGCTTCGATTAAACCTGATTCCACTATGTCATAGGCTTTGCTCATGTCTATTTTGATAGTCATAAATTATTCCATACATTTTGGGTTAGTGCTGAGAGCATGAAACTTTTCTTGCCTTTCTATTATATTATATGTGACTAAACATCTTGCCACAAAAGCAGATTGTGTCTTTAAGATTAAGCTCAGGGTAACTCTCTTGAATCTCTTGCATAGTAGTTGCTCATGCCCGGTCACTGCGATCCCTTTTATGAGGAGGCATTCCTTCTATCAAAGTTACGAAGATATAATCTTGTAACTCATATTGCATAAGATAATATGTCTAGATTTAATCATCTCTCTAGGCTTATCCTTTTTAGAGATAAGAAAATATATATTCATTTTGTTTAGTCGCAGATCAAAGCTCTAAGTGGTAAAAAAATTTCTCACTAATTTGATAAGTCTTGGTGGATTTCACCCCGGTTGATGTCGAATAAAGCTTTTGAATCTCATGTTCTGATGATTTTGCTAAAAGTATCCATTCGACTATATTTTTTGTTTATAGAAAATAATTTTTTTCTCTAAAAGTTAAGATCAATTGTCTTCTCCAATCTTCCGACTACTCAATACACATGTTCATCATCCTGGACAAAATCAATTCTGGTTTTCAGTTCCTCAATGAATATAACAAAATTCCTTGGTGTGATTTTATCAACTGCTAATATTACTTTGATAAGTATAAGCTAACTTTTTGATGAAAATTCTCAAATAGAGTTTCATCAAAACATATCCGCTCCAAGATAATTTTACCCTAATGTTGTTACATCTCGTCATAAAAACATAATTTAGAAAAATTGGAAAAAAAATTGATACATGGTCCAGTGGTGATTAATTTGAAGGCAAAACCCAATACAGTGAAGCCATTTGGATTCGAGTCCGGATCACCGGAAAATTAAAATTTTGGCATCACTAAAGATAGAAAATCGACACGTGGGCCAAAACTATAGGCTGGTAACACAAGAGTCGAAAACGTAAACTGGTAACACGTGGTTAACATGCATCCACTTTGGTAGGGGCCATAATACTGTTGTATAATTTAAAAAAAAATCTGAAAATAATATATTGGATTAGATTTGGTGTGACTTTTTTTTGTCACTGAAGATTTGGTGTGACTAAATTTCGATTCTATGCCATTTTTTGTAGATTATTTCTCTTTTTCTTGGTCAAATTGTAGATTATTTCTTTTTAAAAAGATTTTAACATCTGGCAACGTTTGAAGTTCAAATAAATTAAAAAACCACCATTACACTTCTCGTGTCCCTCTAAACTCCCCCAATATACACTCTCCACATGTATATATATCTCTTCGTCAGTACCTAGATTCTCGCAACACAACACTTCTTCTCTCTCTATCTTCCTATCAAATCCTCGAGATGGCTTCCGACGGCGAAGGAGCATGCATGCAGTGCAAGAAGATTCCTCCTACCGAGGAATCTCTCACGTGCCTCACCTGTGGAACTCCATGGCACGTGCCCTGCCTCTCCTCCCCTCCTGAGTCCCTTGCCTCCACTCTTCAGTGGGAGTGCCCTGACTGCTCCGGAGATTTCGATCCTGTCCCCCAACCCGGTGAAGGATCAGATCTCGTGGCGGCCATTCGTGCGATCGAGTCCGACGTGACTTTGACGGACGAGGATAAGGCTAAGAAGAGGCAGCAGCTTCTGAGCGGTAAAGCCGTCATGGAGGATGATGATGAGGAAGAAGAAGAGAAGAAGAAGAGCTCCTCTATGGGTCTTGATGCTGATATCTTGGCCGCTCTTGGTGAAAACTTGAAATGCTCTTTCTGTCTTCAGTTGCTTGAAAGGCCCGTGACGGTATGATCATGCTTTGATATCAGAATAATGATTTGTCTCTTGTACATGTTGGTGTAGTGTTAGCCTGTTGAATGATCTCTCTCTCGATGCTGATATTAGAAGATTGATTTGCCCTCTTATGCATGTTAAATTTTTGAAATACCTAGAATCTAATTTAGGGTTTGTTTTTACTGCAAACAAACAAATTTCATTGATAAATATTTGAAAATACAAAGTCAATTTGATTTAGGTTTCCCCTTAAATGCTGAAATTTTATTTGATAAGATTGTTGTCACTTGATTATATCATAGATTCTGTGTTTATTAGTAGATTGATTTGCCTCTTATGCTGCCATTTCAACAATATGTTAATAATTGTTTGTGTACACTTATGTTGAAGATTGGTACATTGATTTGCCTCTTGTGCTTGATAATTTAGTGAAAGAATCTAGTGTTAGCCTGGTGAATATGTTTGAGTCTCGAGTTTATTTTAGTGTTTGAAACATATTTAATTATACGTTTGCAAGGTCATTAATGATAAACTAGGTCAATAAGTGAGTGTTCACATAAATTTATATATTATGAAACTTCAATTTCAACCACTACACTGTTAATAAGTGTTTGTTGATGGTTAATCTATACTTGTTTCTTTTATTTTGTCACTATAAAGTTCTCTTCATTCAATAAACCATTAAGTATTTGCTCGTGTATGTGTAATTATTTTTTCAGACGCCATGCGGGCACAATTTCTGTTTGAAATGCTTTGTGAAGTGGACTGAGCAAGGGAAGCGAGAGTGTATAAAATGCCGCTTTGTAGTTCCTAACGATGTGGCAGCGAATCCTCGTATCAACGCTTCCCTTGTGTCTGCTATCCGTCTGGCCAAAGTTTCGAGAGCTTCTGGTGCCGCTGCTGCTGCGAGTACTTCAAACGTTTACCATTATGTCAGCAATGAAAGCCGACCAGATGAAGCATTTACGACTGAGCGCGCCATAATAGGCGGCATAGCAAATGCTGCAAGTGGCAAGATATATGTTACAGTACCCGGTGATCATTTCGGTCCTATTCCGGCGGAAAATGACCCTGTCAGAAACCAAGGTGTCTTAGTTGGTGAATCCTGGAAGAGTAGGTTGGCTTGTAAGCAGTGGGGTGCTCACGTTGTCCATGTTGCTGGGATTGCTGGACAATCGAAACATGGAGCTCAGTCCGTTGCAATCTCTGTTGGTTATGACGACGACGAGGATCATGGAGAATGGTTTCTCTACACTGGAAGGTTTATTCATATTTCTTCATTACTCTTTGCTTTTGGTACATTTGATTAGTACTGGTTTATTGGTAGCTGACTTACTTCATTGTCTTGATAATGTGCGGACGTGTCACAGTGGAGGAAGAGACCTCAGCGGCAACAGAAGGACTAACAAACAACAGTCTTTTGATCAGAAATTTACAAATGGAAATGAAGCTTTAAGGCTTAGTTGCAGAATGGGTTATCCTGTTCGCGTTGTCAGGTTAGCTGTTATTAGAGTGTTATTCCATTACCTCAACGCTTTTCTCACACTCTCATTTTTCTCCCTAGATAAACTCTGACTAGAACTTTTTTAATTTTATAACCAGGACTTACAAAGAAAAAATTGCTGCATATGCCCCTGAGGAAGGAGTGAGATATGATGGTATTTACAGGGTCGAAAAGTGCTGGCGTAAAGTTAGTGTGCAGGTATGCATACACCTTAATTACCACAAACACAATTTTTTCACCTGTTCCGTCTGTGCAGAGGTTTTGATTATTTTTCCTAACCTATTCTTTTGTTTTCCATAGGGAAAATTTAAGGTCTGCCGTTACCTCTTCGTTAGATGTGATAACGATCCAGCTCCATGGACCAGGTTTGAAGCGCCTTCTTTTTATGTTTTACTGTTTGGGTCTAACGTTGTGTGTTTTAATACTGCAGTGACGAACATGGAGATCGTCCAAGACCTTTGCCTCACGTTCCAGAGCTTGCGCAAGCAATAGACCTGTTTGAGAGAATCGAAACTCCATCATGGGATTTTGATGTAAGTTCAATTTTAGCATTCGGACGGTGTGATCACTGATCAGATATTAATTTTTTCTTTTACCTTATTTTTAATCTCTTCCATGTACCTGTGGATACGCTTACTTGATCAGGAAGCTGAGGGTTGTTGGAAATGGATGAAGCCTCCACCTGCTAGCAAAAAGCCTGTTAATGTTTTGGATCCTGAGGAGAGGAAGTTAATGAAGGAAGCCATGGACGCGGCACGCTCAAGTACCTTGAGAGAACAACTTCTGAAAGGTTCAGCTGTCCAACTAATTATCAATTTCTGGAAATGACTGGTGGCATCTAAAACCGTTGTTGGGTGTCTGTTGTTGATGCAGGATTTAGTTGCCAAATATGTCTGCAAGTGATGAACTTTCCGGTGACAACGCCTTGTGCACATAACTTCTGCAAGGGATGTCTAGAAGATAAATTTGCTGGGCAGACTCGGATGGTGGAAAGAAGCAGAGGTGGGCGAACGCTTCGTGCAATGAAAAACATCATGAAGTGCCCTTGTTGCCCCCGTGACATTTCTGACTTTCTTCAGAACGTTCAGGTGAAAATCATCATCCTTTCTTCTTGCATTGGTCTCATGCAGTTGATATATTGAAAAGTGATACTGTTTCCAAAAGAAAAAATTTAAGCATAATATTTACCATTATGAGCATGCAAATTGAGAAATAGTTTGTCTGGTGAAATTTGCCATAACGTTATTGTGTGTAAACAGGTCAACAGAGAAGTTATGGATGTGATAGAGAAGGTGAAGAAACAGGAAGAAGGTGAAGCCTCAAGTGTAGATGAGAAGGAAGGAAACGGTGAGACAGAGTCTGAAGAAAACTCGGAGATCACCGACGCTGAAGATGTTGAACAACCGACGAAAAGGGCTAAACTGGACACCGAAGCAGCTGTTTCTGCGGCTTAAAGGACTTCGAGGAAAAATCTATCTATCTTTATTTATTGTTGTTTGTTTCTATCGTATCATCATAGACTATTTTTAAAAGCCAAGAAAAACTCTATTATCTAATTGGCTGGTATGTTTGTAAAACTTACCTTTGATCGGTAAGTAGGCTCTTTATTAAACCTTTGATTGTTTTAACATAATATACATTTCGACTGTTTTTCTAAAATTCATTACCACTTTGGTTGGCACTTTAAGATAGCTATTTCGTAATAAACACTAAAGTAAGTGCACACTTCTTTTCCTTGTCAAACAATAAATATCAAAGATTTTTTTTTTTTTTTAACGGCAAACGGCTATTCTATTACTCAAGCTTGAGGTGGTCTAGGTAACCAGACCGGAATAGAACAAAATATCAAAGATTATGAGCATCATTTTATCCAACTTTTATTTAAAAGAGGCAAAGTAAACCTTATAAAAAATTCGGAGACTATGATAACATATGTCTTTTTTTTTTGTAACACATGATAATATATGTCTTTTTTATTTTGAAACACAACTTTCATTAAATATAACTTCAATGACTACAAAGGCAGAAGGGAATATAACACATTGTAAAAATCTCCCGCTAATATGAGTGTACAAAGATAGGGAATTATATTTATTAGTTTACAACACATTGTAAGATGATGCGTTTGCCACTGTGCTTCGTTTTTATACATTGATTTACAGCACCTTGGTCTTAAAAAAAAAAAGGTTTACAATACTTTGTTAGATAATACCTTTGCCACTATACTTCCTGCCAAGTAAGCCACTATAAATTTTTTATCACCTGCTGATGTGCTTTGACCCTGAAAAATGAGTAAACATTAGTTTTATCGATCGATATTGGTGTGAACTTATCTGGGATAGTGATCTAATCACCAATTTTATTGCTTTTTACGTCGAGATAAACAGAGAATTAAAGTACTATTGTGGCTTATACTTTGTACATCTACTCTCTGTATAAGCCTTGATGTTTGTTCACAATATTTTTACTGTGCATGCATATGTACTTCATGCTTCTTGCCATTTGCTTAGCATTCAGCCTTTAACGTTTTATGCAAAAATATGCACATTTCATATGGTAGCTTTCTGCATAGATATTGACACATAGTCTTAATGCAGGAATTTAGTCTTTTTAACGGCGTGCACATGCTTACGCGGTCGCGGACCTATTACTGCTATTGTTGTATATCTTTTTTTTTTGGTCTAATTGTTGTATATCTTTTACATCGTTTTTGTGGAGGTCTCACTTATATGCACGGAGGTGTGAGCATTCAACTCTAGAATTTGTCTGTGTGCATTTGTTATCACCTAAATATTTAGCCATGCTCGCGCTTTTTGCCTCATATATCCATTGTGTTAGGGCAATGATTAGTTGTGAGTCATTTAATACCTCGAATTTTTATGCTCTCATTTTTCTGGTTGGTAAGTCTGGTTATTAAAGCCTTATACTCGTTTTCGTTATTTTTGAAAATGTAAAATTAACTTGTTTTCGTTATTAGTTGTATAAATTGCGTTTTATAGCTCTTGATGTCGTGTCCCCTGTTGGAAAAGTGAGTACAATGCCTAATTCTGCTCTTTTTACGTTGTTGGAGATATCCACGTGGAGTTTCCATTTCCTCCTTGGTTTGTTATATGAGTGGATGTTAACCTCTTGCTCCACACGACAATTGGATGAGCTTAGTAGTATAGGCGTAGTTTCATGGATGATACGACTAGAGCTAGAGTTAGCATTTTAAAGATAACTATATAATATAGTTATAATTAAAATAAAATTATTTTTAGGTAAAATTTGTAGTTTTAAAATAACACATGATAGAAAAAGAAAAAAACCTTTTGAGTAAAACATAAACTAATTTTGAGGAGAAAATGAAACTATTGAAAATGTTTTTTTTTTGGGTATAACATTGAAGATGTTTTTAAATGGTTTGACACGTCTACGATGTAAATAAATACATATGTAAGATAATTACAAACTACAATATGGATAATTATTTTCTATTTTAAACAAACTTTGTTAACTTTTATTAATTACTTCTATATCATAAAGATGTCAAATAAACATGAATTACATAACCCTATTCAAAAAACATCGATCGTAAGCATATTTTTATAAAATTAAAAATTATGATAAAACTACAAAAATATAAACAAAATCCAAATGCAAAACAAAAAAAAAATATCTTAATTGTATTCATTTTTATAATTTATCTAATAACAATTTATGTAATAATTCATGGCTGACAAAGAAAAAAACAAAAAAAAAAAATGAAATTCATATTCAGTTTTTTTAAAAAGTAACTTTTTGAGAAATTGCTTAAAATACTTTAAAATGTCCAACATTTTTAAAAAATATCATAACATTTGGTTTATGGTAAATAATTATTGTTTATGGTTTAGTATTTACAGGGTGAGATTGTGTTTATAAACTTTTATAAGTGTTTATAAATTATTTTAAATATTTATAATGATTTAGAAGAGTTAATTTAATCTTTCATCAAAATTTTAAAATACTTATGAAATTGATTATATTTTCAAAGTAAATTTGGAAAATGATATTAAACTAAGTTTGGAAAAATGAAATTCTCTCTTTTTCCAAAAAGTTAATTTGCTACTTTCATGAATTATTGGTAATCTGTATGAAACGAAAAACAAAGAAAATACATATGAAACGTAAAGTATAATCTAAATTTTAATCATATGGTTTATAATTAGTCATATATTAATTTCAAAAGCCAAATATATAATTTTAAAAAGTTCAACATATCACTATGATAATTGAAGAGAGATATTCTATTATATCTCCAAAAGAAAAATATTCGACATTGTTGTTGTCCCCCACCAAATATACGTTTCGTTCAACGGGAGACCAACTTTCTTTAATAATCATATAAAAAATAGGGAAATTAGGACTCCTACCAAAGAACTTTCCTATAATTAACTACATACCAATTGACCACTGTATTATTACTATACATAATTCATTGTGACTCTGCTGCCCCTACTCTCCCAAAATGAACTCTACAGTTTTGATAGGCAAAATCTTGTAAAAAGATTTGGATAGATCTTACTTCCTGCACTCATATCTTTTTGTAACGTAAGATCAAAGTGAATTCTCTCTTTAGCCTATTATCAAACTTTTTGGAATTCAAATCATTATTTTTCTCAATTGCTCACACATCTGGATACCACAATCTCTTCAATCTAGGAATATTGTCTTCGTTTAAGACCATGGAGGTCTCTCTCCCCCACTTCCCTTTTCTTTCTAATTCTAGGTTTCACGCTTTCCTCGCATTTCATCTTCCTTACCAGGTTTTACAGCCTATTACCTCATATCCCTCTCATTTTGTGTGCTCTTGTTGAAGTTTAGCTACATGATTAAGTTTAAAAAATTATATTTACTTATTTCTCAGCTGCCTCTGTTTATAGTTTTATAGTTGAAAACTGGAGCTGTAAGTGCTTGGAGAACAGGGGAAGTTAATCAGTTTAGAGAAAGAGATGGAGAACATGCTAAAAGAAAGGATGATGCTTCTGTACGTATTTTAGAAGCTTCGTCCGAAAGATAGTCGATGTTCAATCTTATGGAAATTGCCAAACTTCAGATCACCAGCTGAAACCCAGATGATGCTAAAAATAAGGATATCATTTC
This sequence comes from Brassica rapa, assembly GCF_000309985.2. NCBI lineage: Eukaryota > Viridiplantae > Streptophyta > Magnoliopsida > Brassicales > Brassicaceae > Brassica > Brassica rapa. The sequence goes on along the minus strand of NC_024803.2, from coordinate 38,648,481 downwards.
ACTTAGACGGGTTATAAATAGCGAAACTGTAATGTAAGTTATGTTAGACTGCAACAATAATATTTTGGTATTGTCACAAATCAAAACAATAGACAGTTACATAATTTATTAGCCAGTATATTTAATGTTTTTAGCCGGCAAACAACATTTTGTAAACATATTATGGATAAACGTGATTGTAAATAGTTAAAGTTTTCCCAGTCCATTAGAAATTTCACTTTAGCACTATGGTTAGAATGAAATACATTATGTGATTGTTTCTTTGGATTTGAATCAAGAAAGTTAACTAGTTTGACAAAATATTAGATGGATAAATAATTGATTTAGTCGTCAAATCCAATATATGATGGAAATGATAACTCGAATGAGTTATGTCATGTATCGCATAAATTGATAGAGAACTAAGCTTTGGACACATGGTCAATGAATATTTAAGGTTTTAAACGAGAGAGAAGGTGACAACATGGCTCGTCGTTTGGTATGAGAAGATTTGTGTTTGATTGTCTGAGAAAAAGATGATTCATTGAGAAGGTTCTTTGGGGATATGTCAATGTTAGTTATATTGTAATTTGTGTTAGACTGTTAAAATAATTTTTGGTGCATCGTAACAAACCAAAAATAATAGACGTTTTCATAATTTATTAGACGGGATAATTAACATTGTGCTACTGGGATAAGAATGAATCTTTAATTAGCCGGCTAAATATATTATACGTATATATAAACATATTTTCTCATATTAACTTGAATTATGTAATACGAAGATGGCGATTTTGGTTGCTACTGTGCCTCTGTGGTAAGAATGAAACTTTAATTATTGGTTACTTAAATAACAGCTGGTAACATAATTTATTAGATGTTCACATAATTTAGCAAAAGAATGGCATACTTAAGCGACTATGATATTAGTTAGTTGCTACAATTATTATTAACATCTTTTATATTCATATTATGATTCATATGGTATCAAAAATGTGATATACAAAATTCAAACAAGTTTTATCCCAAATAATTTATTTGTTGACCGTGTAAATATTTTATTAATTGTCTAACAATTTGATATTACCAACAATTCAGCTTTCATCCCATGTAATTTATTGTCTAACCAGATATATATTATATTAACTGTCCAACAAATTGGCATTTAAACGAGTACATATACATAAACATTATTAGTATGTTCATTTAATATGTCATAGCTATGATTTGACTTCTTATGATATCAATTTTAAAATCATGAATTAACTTTGTTGTATATTTAGCATAGCCAGCTATCTTATAAAAGTTATATAATATATGCAACAACTTGTACGGTAAAACAATTTCATTACATGGTAATAGATTACATCATTGGTTACAAGAAAGTTTAACAAGCCAAAAGGTAAAGCAAACCATGCTAAACTTTCTTATAACCGGTTTTGTAAAAATCATCTCTCATCTATTGCAAGAAAGTTTCATTGCTACAACAAGTTTCCATATTTTCTAAGGCTGATATATGGCTAAAATTTGAGTTTCATCATGCTTTTAAAGCTTGGGAATGCTTATCTTAAGAAAGTTAAATGGTATAAGCAATGACTTGACAATAAAAAAATTTCATTGCATGATAATATATTACACTGGTTACAAGAAAGTTTAACAAGCCAAAAGAGAAAGCAAACAATGCTAAAAAATTTTATAACCGGTTTTGTAAAAGTGATTCTTCATCGGTCACAAGAAAAGAAAGCTTATCAACCCAACAATAAACTTACCCGGGCTAAAGTTATCTGTAACCGAAGACTACACACAAAAGACATTCTTGTGTAAACTTAACTATATACATATCACCATAGAAAGGCTAAGTCAATTTTTGGATTTAAAAATCTACACACCCACCATCGGTCCCACTCCCTTCAGAAGACTTCTTTTTGCTCCATCAGTTGCGTTGTTTCCAATGTTTGGCCCAAGGCTGTAACAAGTAGTTTGTCCTCTCATCTTCTTAACAGTAGGCGAGGTTACCCCCCCCCCCCTCCGCCGGAGCCACCACCATCTCCAGACTCTCCACTAGGTTGGCTAACGGTGAGAGAAGGAGGTCCATGTACAAAAATCAGTGAGGCTTCGCAGTTTTCGTTCTGTATTTTCTTGTTCTACCTCTTCTCTTCTTCACCTGCTCACTTCTGTGTTCATGTTCAAGCCGGCAGCTGAGCTTTGTTGGTACTGCTGTGGTGGCGGCGACTCTGATCTTGTGAGCTTGTATGTTATTGGATCATTTTTTGCTGGGACATCGAATGTGTCAGATACTGAGTGGAGAAGGTTTCGCTTGCAGAAAAACACAATCCATTCTTTTTCAAAGAGAAATATTTTCAAATCTAATCCAAAATCTTTGCCAAATCTTTATTGTACGTAGACAGATTTCTAAAGATACTAATTGTACTTACCCTACAACCTGAAACAGAAAACTGACAATAACATAGGGGTAGTCTCGACAATTACATTGCCCCACTTCAATAACCTTTTTGCATGTTTCACTGTTTTGGTTAGTTTACTAATTCCATTATTTTCTTTTGTTTTTGAACAAATTATCCCTAAAAAGTAAAAACAAATTGTTTATAAAAAGCAAAAAATAATTACAAAAATAAGAAAAAAGACAACAAGAGAGTGGAACAGCATTTTGCCATCGAAGACACGCTATAAAACAACTCCCTCTCTTCATCTTCCTCCACCATCTCCTCTTTTACAACTATGCCCTTCACCTTATAATCTCTCTCATTTTCCTCCCAACATTTTCCTTTCCTCCGTTCTCGAATCCAAATCCGCCATGGGAGTTGCCGTTCTCCAGCCTACCGATCCTCTCTCCATCAGAAACATCATTTTCCCTCCTCCACAACGTCCTAACAAACCGACGCCCAATCGCCGTCGCCGAAGTCCGCCGCGCCATCAACCGGAGACCTCTCCTCCGCCAAAGGGATCGAAGAAGAAGAAGAATCTCAACCACAACCACGTTAGAGTTCCGAAGCGAGGAGAAGAGAAGGTACCGGATCTGACGGTTGAGAAGCCAGATCCGAGATCCGCTCGTCAGATCGTATCGGATCCGGTGACGATCCCATCGCAGAGCCGGAGATCGACCACCCCAGCTTTGTTTTACGCTGGTACAGTCACGTCGACATCTCCGCCGCCGAGCGAAGTTCCCTTGCCGGCGTTCTTCGCGAAGAGAAGCGTCTCCTCGTTCGAACCAGCCGACGCAACCACCGATCTGATCAGAATCTTGGGGATAGACGTCGATCGATCTCAGATCTCCGATTAATAAGAAAAAGTTATCTCTTCGTTACGAAACGTTAAATTCGAATCATTCTCTTATTTTTTCAAGGGGAAAGATCGAAATATCTTCTTAAATGGTCTTTTAGTTTCGCTTCTATGTATCGTTAGTATGTGTATTGTTTAGCTTTCCGTCTTCGAGCATAGGGTTTTTAATAATCATGATCTGATTAGTTTTGTTTAAAGGAGAGATGTATTGTTCTTATGGTTAGATGGTATCCATGTAATAATCTTCCTCCAAGTATTTCTTCGTCTTTGTAATTTTCTTATTTTATTATTGAAGTAGCTCTTTCTATTAAAAAAAATTGTAATGAGATGATTGTGGGTGATTCTAAAAACGGAGGTTGAATCTGATGTTCATAAAGGTGATCTTTTCGTTTTTTTTTGCGAAATAAAATGATCGATTGTATTAGACATTCTACAAACTATGTAGTGAAAACTTTGCGACTTAATGAGTTAAGTTCAGTTGGAGTTCCTAAACTTGTCGGATCGAACAAGTTGAGGATCCGTATGCGTTTTCTAGCCGTTTGTTTTGGACCTATCACAAGTCACAACGGCTCTTTTTGCGGGAGTTCTGTATTGACAGTTTCTCTTAGTTTCTGTTTCACAGGCACACATCAAATGATAACAAAAATTTGTAAGTTTAACGAAATCGATTTAGATTTAAGACCTAGCTTTCTTAGATTGTATTCTTATGTAATGAAAATAGGAATAATGTGCTCACGTTTTACAAAAGAACTACTTGCTTGTTTGTCCTGGTATCTGTAGAGTTTTTGCTTCAGAATGTCCATCATATCATATTGATTCTTCCTCTCATGAAAAAGACCATGGTTCTGTTTTGTTGCTGACAAAAAAAAAAAAAAAAAAGACCATGGTTCAGTGTGATAATTGATCACGCTGCTTGTTTGCAATGTGTTCAGTGAGGCTACTGAAGCATGAAAAGGGTCTACAAAATGTTCTTTTGAGTCGGGAGAAAAGACGTGTATGCACAAAAGCAAGGATATAGAAGCTGTTATATCAAGAGATTTTTCCACAGTCATTAAATCCATGCCGATTGTGCTTCCTAGCTCATTATGTGCAAGGCTTATCCAAATCCAATGACCTCCGAATGTGTTTCTTGGACAAGATCGCATCACATGGATATAAGGAGATATTAGTTTACTGATCACCCACTATGCATCTTTCTAATCCTTGTGTTTTCACGTCTTAAATCTTGGATGACTATTACATATTCATTGATATAAGTGATCTTGTAAATCATGTTCAGACACATAATTACGAAGTTAAAGTCTATCACCCTCTTACGAACTTTGTCATACACTGATGACATCTCAAATATCGAAGAAGAATGTCAGGAGAAATCATCAGCAAGCACAACATGAGAATGACATGCAAGTGTGAAGATTATGCTGATATATTTATCAAGATATTATTATTTTTTTTTTATCAAATTTATCAAGATGTTTATGTTTATTATTTTCAGAAGTTAATTCATCACATTGGAGTACGTCATCTCAAAAATATCAGCTGATGTTTTCATGAGGGGAGTTAGTGCACTATGCTCTTTTTTTCCCTGACCCATAGTTTTTCCATTAACCATTTTTGGTAAAAAAATGTTTAACGAGGCTTTATGTTACACGTTTTAAAAAAAAATTGTATAATATATATCTAAAAGGAAATGTTATAAATAACAAGATATTGATGACAATTATAGATATTGTTTTATAAATTATTCTAAATATACTTTTTTTTTTGTATTCGTGGCGTGATGTGGTGTGATCTCAAAAGTTTTTTAGGCCTAAATACTAATCACCACGAAACTTATAAAATTCGAGTTTTCTTGCCATTCAAGATGTCTACGAGTGGCTAGTGGGAATCAAACCCTGCCATAAGCTCCGGTTAGAATATTTTTACAACTAGGCCAAAACCACTTGATTAAAAATACTTATATCTAAATATTTACTTATTAGGTGTTTTACCCGGACATACATGTATAATGATAAATCATATTGTATTTATTAATACATAAATATTAATTGGTTCAAGATCAGCATAATAAGTTTTTTTTATGTTCTCAAAAAATTAAATTGAACATCAAATTATTTAAATATGACAAAAAAATTTTTTATCAAAATATATATAATTTTAATGCATTTGTTCTAAGAAAATATAACAAACATAATATACTTTTTTGGAAAATCTCTTTATACACTATATTCATTATGTTTTTTCATCAGAATTTCATTAATATTAATGAAATTTTATATGTGACATTAAATTTCATTAATATTTATCAGAAAACATTGACAACATGAAGTTAACTACATCTCATATTAAATAATAATAAAAATTATGGTGGCAATAAATTTAAGTTAAATTAAATTATAGAGATTATTTAAAATAATGAGATAACTAAAAATAATTAAAAATATGACAAATAAGCAAAACTATACACAGTAAAAACTCTACAAATTAATAACGTTGGAACTATGATATTTTATTAATTTACAAAAAGTTTATTTTTTTAGATTTTTCTATTTTAAATATATATTTCTAAACTAAGAAAATATTTCATTTTTGTGTATATAGTTATATACATTAATTAAAATTTTGAAATTATATATTCATATTGTTTTTACTATATTATTTAGTGTATATAAAATGTTTTATAGAGTTTAAATGTAGTTTATATATAATTTTAATCTCATCAAAATATATTGAATTTTAAGAAAATATGAAGATAATTATATTGTGAATATAAAAAATATAATGGTTTATTTGTATATATATATATATATATAATTAAACTAATAATTTATAATTTTAATGGGACCATATATTTACATAGGATTTTTTAAAAAGTTATTATCTTATCGGTTTGTGTCATATTTTGAGTCGGCCTAACTTGAGACCGAAAAATTTATCAATTTATAGTGTTTATTAATTTATCGAGTATTAATTTATATAGTTTATAATGTACTAACTAAATTATTGACAACATGATAAATAAATAAAATTACTTAAAATTATGGAGAACATGACAAGTAAACAAAATCACTTATCAAATATTAATAGTATTTTCTAACTCTGATTTATTATGATATTGCAATTATGAAAATACTACACAGTAGATTGGACAACCAACAATACTACATGGTTTATAATGATCTATGATGAACTGCATCATCTGATCTGCCCTATCAAAATTCATGTTTGCCGGATTTACTTGCACCATATTAAATATCTTTTGTACGTTTTTCTTATGTAATTTGCGTAATTGTTTAATAAACCGTTTTCACCAGAAACTGAAACCCATAAATAGAAACTTGAATTTTCTGATATAGAATCATTAATTGACCCTCGGTCAAACCATTCAACTAACCACTGGACCGAGAGAACTTTCACATCAAATAATAATAGTATAGATTTCTTAAATATTATATTACTATATATATGGTTATCTAAGAAATAATATATCATAATTTATTAATTCTCAGTTAAATCACTAGATTAATAGAGTTTCTACATCAAAAATAATAGTATTTTTTTATAAAAAATAATAATAGTATAGATTCCTTAAATACTATAGTATTACTATATATATATGTAGTTATCTTTTTTTTTGTCAACAATATATATATGGTTATCTATGAAATAATATATCACAATTTATCTTTGTTCGCAACAAATCTTATCATAATTTTAAATTTTACTAGATTCCATTGTCCAAGTCCCTGAAAACCCCCAATTTTTGTATCATCAGTATAAACTCATTACACAAAAGTCTTAGGTGGGTCACACAGAAATTCGAAAAAGCAAATTTGCTTTTATTATTGTCTCCTCCTTCTCTCCTCTGCTTTGAGACTGTGACTCCACTTCTCTCTCTCTTTCTCTCTTCTCTCAAGATTGCTTCACAGTAGTACTGAATGACTCTTCTTCTCTTCTATTGCTTTTTAACCTCTCTTTCTCTTGCTCATGGAGCTTCAACCATTCACATTTCTCCTACTCAGCCTCCCACAGGTTTGTCTTTCTGTCTTTCTGTCTTAGGTTGCTTTTCTTCATTTTCTTTCTGTTTCTCTAGAAAGCCTTCTCTTTTCCTTTGAAAGTAAAAAGAGGATTCTTTCCATGAAAATGTCACACTCCACTTTGCTCCAAAAATCTAAATTTAACTTAACCCTTCAAAGATTCTCAACTGATTCATTATGGGGTCTAATCTAAAATCTGAGAAAATCATCAACACTTGAGTAAATAACTTGGAACTTTTATTTGCAGCATCCTCTATATAATTAGGTTTGGTTAGAAATTTTTTTAAGCCTTTACTACTATATTGTTTTGTTTTTGTTTTTGTCTTAATTTCAGTATGGTTTCTCTTTCAGATTCTGAGAAAACAATTTGGGAAAATTCTACAAGGAAATTTATAGTGGCAGAAACGCCATTATATGGACCTACTTACAATAACCCTCAAGTGATAGGAGATGTTTCAGTGGCTTTAGCTGCTCAAAGAACATTCAGAAAAGATCCTCTCAATGGTTTCCAGATATATACTGGAGGATGGAATATCAGCAGCCGGCATTACTGGGCCGTAAGAATATATTTCTACTTCATTATAGATCTTGACTTATATGTTGATGTGAATTTAGATTTTGTCTTGGTGTTTTTGAAATGGTAGTCTGTGGGCTATACAGCTGTTCCTCTCTTTGCTGTTGCTGCTGTTTGGTTCCTTGGGTTTGGCATCTGCTTATTGGTTATATGCATGTGTCACATATGCCATAGAAGCAAATCTATTGGTTACTCAAGAGTTGCTTACATTCTCTCCCTCATCTTCCTCCTCTTCTTCACTCTTATGGCAATGTGAGTAAGAGAAGTGTACACAACAACTCTGCTCCATTCACACTTTCTTCATAAAGGTTTTTTTTTTTTAATGTAGAATTGGATGTGTAATGCTATACTCGGGTCAGATAAGGTACAACAAAAGCACAACAGAGACATTAGCTTATGTGATGAGCCAAGCAGATAGCACGGTTTCACAGCTTAAAGCTATATCAGATTACCTTACATCAGCAGAGCAGATTAGAGTTCTTCAGGTGTCTTTACCCGCAAATGTCCAAACTGAAATCGATCAGATCGGAGCAAAACTGACTTCTTCAATAACTACCATCACTGACAAAGCCACTAGTAGCTCCAATGACATAAGAAATTTCCTCAATTCCGTGTAACAACTAACAACAAGAGCTCCCAAACATCCTAAAAATTCCTTGAAAACAATGTGAACAAACAATCATCTGTTTTCTGTTTTGTTATATTGCAGGAGGGTGGCACTTATAGTAGTTTCAATTGTCATGCTTATTTTGACATTTCTTGGTCTCGGTAAGGTCACACTATTCCGAATCTTTTCTTTTTGTATGATTCCTGCTAAGCTCATCATCTTCCACTACATGTTTCAGCTTCTTCAATCTTTGGTATGCAAGTCATCGTTTACACGTGAGTAAATGTGCTTTGTGCCACTTTTCACAAGTTAAAAACTATCTGACCAGAGGTCATTAGCTCAACTGGAAAGGACTCTGGCCATTGTGTCAGAGGTTCCCAGTTCGAGTGACCGCTGAGACGAAACTAATATTACATGCTGTGGTTTCGACCCTAACCTAGTAATGAAAACAAAAATAACTATCTGAATCATCCTTCCTCTTATTACAGCCTTGTGATCCTTGGATGGATTTTGGTGGCTGGTACTTTCATCTTGAGTGGAACTTTCCTTCTGCTACACAAGTATGTCTACTCTCTCATTATTCTTTCTTTTTTTTCTTTGTTAGTTCAAAAACCTTTAATGTTCTTTGTTTTGAGCATCAGTGCAACCGCAGACACATGTGTGGCAATGAGCGAATGGGTAGAGAGACCAGCAAGCAACACGGCACTAGACGAGATCTTGCCTTGTACAGACAACGCCACAGCTCAGGAAACTCTGATGCGCAGCAAAGAGGTGACGGGACAGCTCGTTGAGCTCATCAACACAGTCGTTTCTAACGTCTCCAACATCAACTTCTCTCCGGTCTTTCCCCAAATGTACTACAACCAGTCCGGACCCTTGCTTCCTCTGCTCTGCAATCCCTTCAACCACGACCTCACCGATCGCCCTTGCTCCCCTGGCGAGCTCGATTTGAACAACGCTACTCAGGCGTGGAGCAGCTTCGTGTGCCAAGTAAACACGAACGGGACTTGCGTAACAACGGGGAGGCTAACGCCTGCGCTGTATGGTCAGATGGCCTCGTGCGTGAACATCAGCACGGGGTTGATCAACGACGCGCCGTTCTTGGTTCAGCTTCAGGATTGTTCGTACGCGAAGCAGACGTTTAGAGACATAACCAATAACAACTGTCCAGGGCTCAGACGCTATGGTTACTGGGTCTACGTGGGTCTGGCCATGTTATCGACGGCTGTGATGCTCTCGCTTGTGTTCTGGATCGTCTACAGTAGAGAGAGACAGCACCGGAAGGAAGCTTTGCCAGAATTTTCAGACAGTAAGGAGATCGTTAGAGTTAACTTCTGATGGTATTTGGACGTCAACGTTGTGAGAGAGATGTAAAATTATTAGATATCAGTTCAATGGATGATGTTCTTGTGCTTTTTCTTATTACAAAGATTTGTAAACACCAAACCTTTTGGGGTTTTTAAGGTTGTATGGATTTGTTAGACGCTAGACATTCAGTTTCAACATTCCAACTTAGCAGCAGCAGATGCATAGCTGACACTGCTGTCTCGCATAGTCTGGCACTGGCTTGACTGCTCGTACTTGAGGAAATTGATCTTAATCTTGCTTGAGCTATGTTTTATCATCTGTAGAGTAAACACCAAACAATAAGTGCCTAATTCACCACTAGATTCAATCATTAAGAAACACATAGCAAAGAAAGTGCTTACATGGAGAAAAATACTAATAGGGTGGCGGCCACAAATGGTGTTGTCAAACTCCAAAAGATACTTGTTGAAAGCATCTGGATCACCGGTCTCTATTATATCCATACCCATCTTGTCTAGTGCCTCAATGGATTTGTGTATTGGACCATGATTGTTGTCATAATGCATGTAATTAAACCTATGAACACACAAAATCATTAGAGGAGTTTTAACAAAGAAACGACAGACACAGTAAAAGGAGAGGGATAGAGACAAAACCTGGAGCCCCAGTGACAAAAGTCAGAGGAGACTGAGAAAAAGTTGTTGGGATCATCCACATACTTAGACAGCAACTCACCGTACATGGCTTCGTTTTCTGCACTTACTGCTCCAACCAAGATGGGTACAACTTTCACATCGTGCCTGATCCCCAAAAAAAAAAACATTATTTTTTACAAGTTAGCTCAAAAAAGCCCCTAAAAACCTTAACAATACAATCAATCACAGTTTGATTACCCTTGAAATACTTTAGACAAAAAAGGCAAGTGCATTTCCATGCTATGCTCAGCTTCGTCGACACGGAGATCCATCATTCCAAATTTCCCCATAGCTCTTATCTCCTTAATCACTGGTTGTGGTGAAATTTAAGTAAAGAAAAACAACACATTTCCTCAAGTTTTATAATCAAGAAAGAAAGAGAAGAAGCCGTTACTTACTCTCGACATCAACAGGTAGATCTCCTATGGGAGTTTTGTAAACTTTTGCAGTGGAAAGTGCACATTTTGGTGTATAGTAATGGTGAGATGGACCTAGAATAAATATCCTGGTACTGAAAACAAAAGACACAACCATACTGAACCCATGATGATAGAAATGTAATGAAAAAACAACTGAGATTGGTTTACATGTTGGTGGGATCAATGTTTGCAAAGGCATAAGCAGCTGCACGACCGGAGTAGGAGTAACCTGCGTGTCTGAATTCACCATTGAAAAAGTTAAAAGATCGCTGGAGGAAAACGAGAGAGAGAGAAGCTAAAAAAAGCTATCTTACGGGGCAATGACGCCTCGGACATGAGGTGATTTGGTTAAACCAGTTTCTGTTAGCCATTTTCCAAGATCCGATGACAGCTTTGTAGCTTCATTTTAAAAGAAACACACAAAACATATTACAAGAACAAGCGGACAATTCGAGAGAGAGAGAGATTAAAAGTCAAAACTTTGACTTTTAGACAGTGAAACTAAAAAGCAGAGATAAACAACTGGTTTCTTCTCTGTCCTAAAAAGTAAGAAAGCGAGGAAAGATCAGAACTCACGATTATCAGTATACCAAGAGCCTGCGTGCGATGCTTGCCTCACTTTCTCCATTTTTATGATTTATGAATCTCCAGACCTTTTCTTCCTATTATACTTGCTAGAGAGAGAGAGAGAGAGAGGAATCGAGAAGATTGTCCTTTTGTGTTTTTTTTTTTTTTTTTTTTTTTTACTGTCGCGTCGGTCGCTCTGGGAAGAAACTCTAGAGCAGAAACGTTTGTGCCGTTTTTATTGCTGCCTCGCAAATGTCGTGTTGTTCTTACAAATGGGTATAACTCCATTTCCATATGGGTTCTTGTAGTGATCAAAGCTCCGGCAAAGCGGCTTATTTAGGCCCGAACTAGGGTTAGCTGAAAAAATACATACTCCAATTTTTACTACATGTCAAAATATACATTCACTAATCAAAGATTTAAAATTCTGTTTGAACTAGGAGTCAATAAAAAAAAATACATATCCCAACTTTTATTGCATGCCAAAACATACCTTAACTAATCAAAATTTTGAAATTTATGTCTAGTCTTTAGAAGTCAACGCTAATCCCAATCTATACTATTATTTTCGAAGTAATTTTTCACAGCAGAGCTCTTACGTTAAAAATTAGAGTGGCTAAAGTCTATGTTACCCTTAATGAATATATATATATATATATATATATATATATATATATATATATATATATATATATTCTATTATATAATAAAGTGAATTTTATATTAAAAATCTTATATATTTAAAAAATAATAATTATGATGATTCTTATATATTATGTTGTTATCTTAAATAATATTTTACTATTATAAAAGTAAAAAAAAATAAAAGAAGTGATTTTTTACAATATTATATTTTTTTTAAAAAATAAGATAATTCTTATATATTGTGTTGTTATCTTGATGTAAATATTATTTACTTATAATATTTACTTATACAAATATATCTTAAAATCACTTCTTAGAAAATATCCTTATACAAATATATTGATTCATTAATATTTACTTAGATATTATTTTTAGGGCAATTGTCAATAATAGCACCTTTTGAAGTTTATGTCTCAAAAATAGCACTAGAAGGAAAAAGTCACAAAAATGACATTCATTAAAGGGTAAAATATCCCTAATACCCTTGGTTTAAAATTAAATAAATAAACAAAAATAAATAAAAATAAATAAAATAAAAATAAAAATAAATAAAAATAAAAAAAAGAATTTTTTTTTATAGTTTCAGATTATATGTTTTCAGATTCAAAATTTTTATAATTTTTTTTTTTGAATTTTTTTTGAATTTGTTTTTAATTTTTTTTTCAAATTTTCTTTTTATAATTTAAAAATACTTTTTGAAACTGTTTTTAAAATTTTTATTTTTTATTTTAGTATTTATTTTTTATAAAATTTTAAACCCTAATTCCAAAACCCCACCCCTTAACTCTAAACCCTAAGGTTTGGATTAATTAACCCAAGGGGTATAATTGTATATTTACCTCTTTAATGAAACCTATTTTTGTGACTTTGAGCCTTGAGTGCTACTTTGGAAACAAAAACTTGGTTTGGTGCTATCTTAGTCTTTTTCTCTTATTTTTATCTTAAAATTTAACTTTCATAATAGTAAAATATTATTTCAAGATAACAACACAATATATAAGAATTATCTTATATTTTTTTTTAAATATAATATTGCAAAAAATCACTTTGCTTAATTTTTTACTTTTATAATAATAAAATATTATTTTAAGATAACAACACAATATAAATGAATCATCATAATTATTTTTTTAAAAATATATAAGATTTTTATAAAATTTGTTTTATTATATAATAGAATATATATAAAAACTCATTAAGGATAACATAGACTTTAGCCACTCTAACTTTTAACGTGAAAGTTCTGTTGCGAAAAATTACTTCGCAAATAATAGTATAGATTGGAATTAGCGTTGACTTCTAAAGACTAGGCATAAATTTCAATTTTTTTATTAGTTAAGGTATGTTTTGGCATGAAATAGGAGTTGGGATATGTATTTTTTATCGACTTTTAGTTCAGACGTGAATTTCAAATTTTTGATTAGTAAATGTATATTTTGGCATGTAATAGTATGAGTATGTATTTTCTCAGCAACCTCTAGTTTGGGGATGAATAAGCCGTTTTCCCTCAAAGCTCCTAGGAAGATAACCTTACATAATTGGAATATAGAAGAAACAAATTCATAATAACGGATGGTAGGATGATTTGATGCTTTTTTCTCGACTTGCAATATTTTCAACTAAATTTATTTCTGTATGATATCTACATTGTCATCCATCATTGTCGACAATATTTATGTTTTTTTCACTTTGTAAAATAAATGTATTTATATCAATTTTATATATTAGTTTAAAAAAATTTGGCAAATCACAACGGCTTGCTACGATGTATATGATGCATATTCTCTCATTTAAAAAGTGTATGATGCTATGAATTTTGAGTGCAGCAAACCGAAATAATTCACTACATTTACATAAGAATGCAATAGTCAACATATACACGAACTAATCAAAACAATCAATAAAAAAAATTACATAACTATAATATGATTACAAACCACCAAAATGAAAAATAGAAAATATTGATTCCAAAAAGTTCACAAAAAGTCCAAAAAAATATTCTGCACAAAACAATTCCAAAAAGTATTCTGCACAAAAAAATAATCACTGCCAAAAAAATATTGCTTCCATAAATTGAAGAAACCAAACCAAAAAATAGAAAAAAATTTGCATACAACTCCCACTCTCCGAGTAATCTACAATACCTGCAATAACGATACAACAGATCATCAAGAGATCAGAACTTATGGAGATTCTTTAGCAACCTATCAACTTTTCAGGTATATATAATAACTATATAAGCAATCTGACTACATGATTATATTATATCACTCATCTCAAAGCACACATGTTGGCGGTTTAAGAATCTAATACTTGTTACAGAGTTAAGGGGAAAGTAAAAATGAGGTTTTTACCAGCTGATATGCTCTGTTCTTATATATGATTTGACTGTTTCGTCACTGAGGCCCTGTAAACACATTCTCTAAAATATCATGCAGCTTCGGCGACCGTCTCCGGAACAAAGGTTCTAGCCGAAAAGATGGGACACCGATCTGCCATCTTTTGGCATCATACATCTCGTTCCATGCCTGTACTATCTCATCGATCTTGAACCCCATACCTGCACTTGTTGTTTGTTTGTGATTATACTACACTGTGCCATATCTACAGTTTAGTATATTCATATATAAACTTGATTACCTTCAAGTGCATTTTCGTTTGAGCAATGGTTCTTCACCATAACAGCTATATCGGTTGCAGAAGCTCCAGCTAATTCAAATTTCTCCACTGCAACCTCCAAGCATTCATCCCAAGTCGGTAGTCCAAGCTTATACTCCACAATAGACCGTTCATACAGCAATGAACCCCACAAAAGATTAATCTGGGAAGTCATATTAGCCGTTTGCTCTGCGTTATCTTCATCAGACGCTTCACTAAACACCCCATCTAATCCCAGCTTCTGCAGCAGCGTTTTATGTTTATCGGAATCAGATATTCCATTCAGACGACGTTCTTCCATCTCTTCCCAAATCTGCATACCCTTTTCCATACTCTCCTCAGCTTTGTTATAGAGTTTCAGCACTTCCTGAGAAGCCTCGCTTTCGATATCTATCTTGTTTCTAAGCGCATGGTACCAACAAAGCTTAGCCTGCTCAAACTGCTGTTGCCCGAGCGCAAGAAGAGCCTCGTAGAAATCAGATTTAACTTTAACCGCTTCTTCGTACTTTTCCGCAGCCTTATTGTACTCGTTCGTCGCCCATTCGAATCCAGCCTGGACCTTCTCTAGTATAGTTTCTCTCGAACCATCCTCGGGAAAATAGATCTGCCTTCTCGCCTTGGACATATGAACGTTCCCCCAGTTGAACATCGCTAGTGCAGCCATTTCTTGGAACTTATCAGCAGCTATATCAAAAAGCTCTTGCGCGTCTTCTCCAGTTACAATATCTTCCATTGCTTCCGTATACAGCTTCATCCCAAGGTTGTGAATATCCAAGTAAGAATCTGAATCAAACCCAACGTGGTTCTTGAACAGCTGCGCAAACTGGAAAATCCAATGCTCGATGCAAGCAGACGGTTTCTCAGACTCCACATAATCTCCTCCCACGCTTCCATTATCAGCAACACTACTTGACCCCTTGGCGAACTTATCGTTCGATTCGCCGTCGTATACAGGTTCTTGATTGGGGCTGACTTCAGTGACATACAATCTAAAGGAGCCAAGTTTCTCCCTCGTCGACGCAGCCACTCTCAGCTCATCCGTCGTGGTGATGGTAACCAAATCACCCTCAGAGTCTCTGTATTTGATAAGGAAGCCCTTCAGAGAAGGAAACCTATCTCTGATTATATCTCTCACAAGTCTAACGCTGGAATCCAACGGCAACTGCGCCCACCTTATATCGTCTCCGTGTACCAACTTCACCGTCCTGGTAACCGTCGCGTCGGAAGCAATGACTACCTCTTTGTCCATCACATGACTCACTTTCTTCTCCTCAACCACAACTTTATCCTCAAGATTCTTATCTCCTCTCTTCCCGCTATCCGCTTCCTCTCCATCTTCAACGTCTGCATTCTCAACAACCACGCCGCCTTCATTACTCTTCTTCTCCTCAGCATTACTATTACTATTCTTTTTATTATTATTATTATTTTTCTTCTTCATCTTCCTCAACCTTTCCTTAACAATCTTCCTTAACCGCGCGGCGCCAACAGGCTGCACATCAACAAAACTCGTCTCCATTTCAGCCACATCAACCCCTCTACCAACCAACACCTTCTTCACCCTCTCAAAGATCTCCTTAGCCGAAACATTCTCCGCCTCCATGTTCAGAACGATCCTCGAATCTCTAAAAGCGAAATCCATCTTATTCAAAGCCTCGTAGCACCGAGCGCGTTTCAGCAGGGCTTTGCTGTACCGAGGAGAAGCCTCCAGGGCGAGATTGCACTCGTTGATCGCGTTCGGGTACTCTCCCAGCCCCATATGCATGTAGCAAGAAGCCATGCCCGTTCTCAGGTAAGCCACCTCTGCGTGATCTCTAGGCAAAAGCTTGACGGCTTTGTCGTACCTTAGCATTGCGCCTTCGTTGTCGCGTTTCTGGAAGAGCTTGTTTCCTTCTTCTTTGAGCTCTAAGGCTCGGTTTATGAAGATGGCCATGTCTTCGTCGAAGGTGGCTGCCGCCTTGGAGGCAGAACGGTCGAAGCTTTTGGCGGACTTGTTACCTCCTCCTCCTCCTCCGCCTCCGCCGCCGTTGACGGAAGAATCCGTGGGAGGATCGGGGTTCTTCTTCTTCCCAGTTGGTTTTCCCATCGGAATCGGATGTTTCAAAATGTGGATCGGTGAGGATGTAGAGAGAGGTACGAATGAATATGCCTTTGGATGGGATGGAGTGTTCTCTAATCCACGAATAAAATAGAACAAAGTGTTGGTGTATAACAAACTATTTACGGACTATTTTTATTCAGAAAATGTCAACTTTATATACGGACAGAACCGTTACTTAATATTTCATTGGTGTGGCATGAAAAGGACACATACAGAAAACTAATATTATAATGATTATTCAAATATGTATGTAACTCGGATATCCTAGAAATTTTATTAATTTGACCTTTTCCTTAAAAAATGACCACAACGATCGGGTATGGACTTGTTAAAAACGTGAATTCTGCCGCACAATATTCTATTGAAGCAATTCAATAATTCCAAAGTACTTATGGATCTTACTCATTTAACCAGTTCTAATCTATGCTTGGGATTTGCGATAAGCATGATCATTGCAAAATGAAAGATCACCTCAAAAACAAGTGTGTCTCTTCATCCTTGTTTGAAACCATAAATGTTGAAGGGATCTGGCCATGCTTCCAAGCATATAAGGCTTTTAAACTTATTAATGTTGATCCTGTAGATAATTTATCATATGATAAGTGATGCCAAGCTTATTTCCAATGTAAAATATTTTAGAATGTTGTCAATGCCAATGGAAAAGTTGTGAATAAAGGGAACTAGAGACTTGGAATTGTTCAAAAATTCTAGAAAGCATGTTTATGATTGAGTTCATATATAACATATTTTGACAACGAAGAAAGCAACAACGGACCTTGATTGCATAGCTATCTTAAATCCTACAGATGTATATATTAATTATAGAGGGTGATCTCTCTTTTTTTTTTGTGCGATAGAGGGTGGTCTCAAATCAGGTTTTACCACCTTATCAAGTGTGTTTCAATTATTTTTGGCATGCTTATCTTGGTCACCCCATTCAAAGGTTGCCAGCTTTCTCTTACAAAATACTAATCTGGATCATAAAAGTGGTGAAGCTTGCAAACTTGGAAAGCATTGCAAGATTGTCTTTCAAAAATCAGATACTACTATCCCATAACAGTTTTTGATCTTGTTTATTTTTCTGTCTGAACAGCTCATTGAACCTCTAGAGAACAATTCATTTACTTTGTTTCCTTTATTGATGAAAAATCAAAATAGTCTCTTCTTCCTTAAAAATCGTGGGTTCGAGGCGTTTTCCAAGTTCCAAAGCTATGTTATGTAGCTACTTAATATGGTGTCCATATCAAGATACTGAGAAGTGGTAATGGATAAGACTTTCGAAGTGACAATAAGAAACGATGAAACAAAAAAAAGTAAGAAAAAGCATGTATGTTTTCATATAAAAGGTTCCAAGTAAATTACTCCATCACTCGAACTATATAGTTCAAAGCTCGGGACTGAGTCCAAATGATTCTCTACTATTCTTGGTCAGTTGTAACTTATAATGTTCTTTTCTTTTTTCTTCACAGCTACAAATTCCTGAGTATATGCCCTAAGTAATGGCTGATTTTAATCTGATTCTAAACAACAAATATAACAACTCCCTGAATCGCCACGAATACACCAGAGGTTAAGTTGGAATAAACTGTTAAGGGTCCTTAAGATCAAGCCACAGAGCACACTTTGTCTGCAAAAGTCAACAGAGATACTCAGATTATACCATAAACACATTTATTCACATTTGGTTAATTATTTTGAAGATTTACCTTGTCTAATGCTGCTACAGCAAAGGCGATTGTCATCTATATAAGTTGCCTGAACACCAATCATCCAAGATCCTATAGATGTATCATCAAATGCATATGTCTTCAACGATCCACTGCATATAACAACAGAGTAGAGAAAATGTGTGATGCTTGAGAAATGGACATGGAACAATGCCAACGACATTACTCTTTGTGAGCCTAACCTGTTTATGTTTATGTACTGAGCCAAATTCTTGGATAGTATTATAAGCGAACCAGCTGCGTGACGAAAGTATCTAAAAGATAACGATGGATAAAGTATGACTTTAGCACATCATAGTAACTGCATCATGTCAAAGAAGTAAATAATATTTTTAAATCACTTACGATTTCTCGTCCCCAAACTTCCACCATTCTGGCTCGTACCATTGGCCTCCCCTAAACAGAAATCAAAAAAGGTTTCAGTGCAAAGATAAGTGAGTTTAGTAAAGTTGTGTGTGATACGAACTCTTCAGTAACAACTTCCCCAGACTTCATGCACCCAATGTAAGAAGCATCTTGACCACGCCTACTTTCAAGGAGGCCAATCAACCCCTCTTTATCATTTACAAACAAAAAAAAGAATTGGTGATTCAGAATAGGATCAAACATATCTTAAACAAGATAGGAAATAAAAGAGGAAGTTATCTACCAAGATCTAGATCAATATTGTCGTCGACTTTGATGTAAAACTCTGCATCCCAGTTCTGAACAGCAGCACTGAAGAAGAACTTCACCTTCTTGGGTAGCTCTTCTTGTGCCTCCTCGTGATTCTCCTGATAAACCCAACATTGGCAAAAAAAAAATATAGAAGCCACATCAGTGAGCAAAAAAAAAAAGAGCAAAAGCTTTTGATATGGTTTACTTACAAGAATGAGAAAATCTTTTCTTGCTCGATCTTCGTCATCGATCTTTCTATCTAGGCTATCACCACGGTTTGGACTGCAATTCTTAAAACATCAACATCAGTATTAACAGTCCATGAAGCGACAAATAAGCACAAAAATGATAATACAAAAAGATAATAGTAAAATGGGGAAAAACCTTCGACCAATCACAAAACGTATGACAACTCCTCTTTCCTCAAGTTTCTTCAAAGCATCACCTGTATAGACCAAAAAACATCAGTGATCATAAACCAAATGGTTTCTCCAATCAATCAATCAATCACAGCATGATGATGATGATGATCTATATAATTACCTTGTGGCATCCAAGACCCTCTAAATGAGTTTCTCCTCAAATGGCTTCCAAACCCTGTATAGACTCCAATCACAGCAAGCAACCTCTTCCCTCCTGAAGACGACGAACCACTTTTCAGATAGCCTTGACTCTTTGCCAGAGTCAACTCCATTTCAGTTTCAACAATCTTCCTCTCAAGATCTCTAAATAAACCAATTTACAAAACATCAAACACACAGAATTTGCATCTGGCACAATCAAAATCTAACTTACTTGCATCCGAGAACCATGAGCTTGTCATCCACCGTAAGAACCTTAGGCTTCTACATTCCCCAAGAGATAAAAGTTTTTTTAATCAATTTCCAGAAAGAGAGACAAAGCTTCTTTCCATGAGTGAGTGTGCACAAAACAAACCTGATCATAATTCTTCTTAAGCATATTATTGAGTATCACTCTGTTCTCTGAATCTTGCCATAACCTAATAAACAATTCGAAAAAAAACAACAAAGGATCTAGAATCTGAGAGGTTTTATCGAAAAGTGTTCGATCGCCATATCAAATCTAGAGAATCGAATAGGAATCTAGAAATATATCGGATCATCGAGAAAATGGGGGCGTACCGGCCAGCGACGTAGAGCCAAGCAACGCAAGAGAAGAAAGCCATGATGACGGAGGGCTTGGAGGTGCTCTGATATTTGGAGGATCTTCCTCGTCGTTCTGATTTAGAAGACGTAACCGTCGTCGTGGGTAAGGTCTCCATCTCAATCCACAATCAGAGGAAGGAGACAGAGAGAGAGAGAGGGGGTACAAGGATCAGAGTTAAGGCGTTCTGAATGTATATTCGGGCTCGCTCGTAGACTCTCTCATAGGGGAAACTTCTCTAGAGTTTCTGCCAGAAAAATTTAATTTCCAGTAATGAGAGACCTTCTCTAGAGGTAAGAAGGTTAGGTATTGGAACTTTTTTATTTTTGTTTAACTCATGATTTTGACACTTTTTTATTTTATTTTTTATTTTTTTACACTTTTCGGCTAAAAGACGGCTCTTATATCTCTTATTTAAAAGATAATTCTTAATTTTTTTAGTTAAAATATAAGAAAAACTAAAACCGTATCTTAGCGGAAGTTAAGAACCTCAGTTAATAGACTGGGGTTAATCATGGTCTAACAAGCGTGGACATTTAAAGCCAGACCCGAAATAAACCATTTAGGATCAATGTTTTTTTTTTTGAAAAAGCATTTAGGATCAATGTTGGGTGGTGAAAAAAAAAGATTAATGTGAGGTATAAGAATTTTTTGTAATTTTTTTATACAATTTTATTAATTTGACTCGATAAAAAGACAAAGGAACTGTGAGATTGGAAGAAAAGTCTGTGTCATTTCCGGAATAGCTGGCTCCCAGAAAACTCATCTAAGCTTGACAGTGGCTTAAGGCAAAAATGGTTATTGTAACTAAACATTAATAATTGACGAATATGTTATATAAAATATTATTTTATCGATTTTATATCCAATTGCAATATGAGAAACTAAAAAAACTATTGACAACTAAAAACCGTCGATCTATCAAAAATGTTATATATTACAAATCAAATAACATTCATACAGACGCATGTTTGTGCAACCATTACATATTTATGTTGTAAAAAAGTCATATATCTATTATATTAAATCAAACACCCGTGCGAATGCACGGGTCAAAATCTAGTATCTATATATATAAAGAAATGTTCGCCTCTCTCCCGTGAAGCCACGTCATCAATTCGTGCGTTCTGGGAGTGACACGTGTCCCATTTTATATTTAGGGCCAAAATAAATGAATGCAGTTAAGGGTAATTGAACCCAGCACCTCTAGCACTAGTAATTTCTCTTAGAACCACTAGGCTAAAGTCACTTTTTATAAATATGTGGTCGCGAAAATACTTATTATCGTGTCAGCTGGAAGCCCATGCTTCTTCTGCTTGTGGCCATGACCGACACTGAACTGACGTCAAGATGAAGATCGTGAAATTAAAAACTTTGCTCCAAACAGTTTTGCACTGTTTCCAACCTTTATAACTTGATGCATAAAATATATATCAAAATACATTTGTTGTACACGCTTTTATTAGTTTTGCTTTTTAAAAAAGGTATTTACAGTTATAAATGTTTTGTGCCAGTGAAGTAATGGTTGAAAAATCTCTATACATATGTCATTTTAAAATAACACCCAACTTCTATATATAGTCAATACATATGTCCATGTTATATTCTAGACTTAATATTTTCTCATTTAAAAATATAGAAAACAATTTTTTTAGTCTACAAGCAAATGTTGTAGAGCAAGTATGCATTATACAAAATAATATATATTTAAAATCCATACACAAAAACATAAAAGTTGTTATAGGCCTCTTTCTGACACATGCACACTCTAATATGAATAAGAATTAAAAAAAACAGTATTGTCATCAAACTTTATCACAAATCCACATTTGTACATCTATAATTATGAGTTGGACAATTAGTTAATTTGATACAATACCAAAGCAAGAATAATCGAAAAACAACTATACCACCGCATACTAATAAGTAAGACATAACAGATAACCAAATTCTTGAATCTTAAAACAAATTTCAACTCGAGCATTTAGTGAATATTAAATTAACTAATATCCCGCCCGTAGGGCGGGCCGACCCTAGTCTTATTATATAAAGAAGACTACTCCCTCCTTCTCCTGCTGCCACGTCAGAAATTTGGTGATCCTAAGGGTAACACGTGTCCCACTCCGTTGAAACGCACCGTCTCATTTACGAAAGAGTTAATTTGTTTGGATTTTGTTTGGGCTTGACGTGTTTAATTGCAATCTTTTTATCTGGGCTTAAGACTTTGTTTAGTGGGCTAATGGAAATCAATCTCCAAGTCACTCTTCGCTTCAACAATTGCGACATTTGATTTCTAGGGTTCATACTGATATTCAAGGATTAGGTGACACGTGTCCCTCTCCATTAATGGTTGTAGCAGCCGAAGAAAATCAGTCCGAGTAACGTTGGACAATTGTTTACGGCCAAACCCTGTTGGAATCTGCATGTGTCTAATCGAATCGTCTTCTCCTTACCGGCGGACGAACTACAAAAACGTTATGGAAGTAGGCAACCTTCAATCTTCGTCATTAATGCCCTCATTAACAATACCTCCCCACTACTCACACGACTTTTTACTCAATACGTCCCTTTTTTTATTCCCTTCATTGAATCTACAGCTATAAATGTAAGAGTTTATTTTGGTGAAAATCATCAGTTCTTTACTCTCAATCGTTACCAAACTTTCAGAAATGAGAATATCAAACTTCTCTCCCATGTTCTCCGATCTGAGAGCCGGTCGTTCTAGCACCACCGTCGAGATTTTGCCTGTTGGGATTTTGGGAGTCGAGATCTCTCCCTCTGTTATGTCGTGTTTTGTTTTCTTCTCTATATAACAATCTCACCGCTTGGAAGTTTTTAACTTTTGTGGTTGAGTTGAACATTTGACTTGCTGAGACGAAGTATGTGTGGTGATTGGTGAACGAAGATATTATTTTTAACAGGTTCCATATCAAAGATTATGTCATAGGATTTGAGGATCTTGAAACTGTGTGCAAGTCGGAACCGCGTAAGTATCAGTTCACAATCCACTTGCATGAGTTTATTAAGTAACTACTTCTTCAATGACTTTGACAGCGTGGTAGCAGTATTAGGATCTGGATTTGGTTAATCTATGGTGAGCCAAGGCTTGCAAGGACAACCACTAAATGCAGTCACCACTGCTGCTGGTTTTGCTATCTTCCAAGCAATATTTTTCAAAGGGAGATATTATTCTTTACTTTCTCACCGCTATATATATATATAAGGTTTCTTTCGTGTTGTAACTAAGACTGATGTCTTGATGCTTTTTGAAATATGAATGAAGAGTGGTAATAGATGTGAGCATCCCACCAGGGACAAGGTTTCTGATGCTAGACCATATCCACAGGTTTGAAATAAACTTCTATGCTCTTGCATTGATGAAAGACTGAATGTATTAAAAAAATACAAAGTGGATTGAACCATTCTCTGTTGTTTTGAGTGCAAGATCCCGAAGTTAAACGGGCAAACGAGGAAAGGATTTTTTTTTCTTTTCCTAAACACAGAAATACTAATCAGCTATAGCTTTACATCGGGTATGAGAGTATGGAAAATGTAACTCTTAAGGACCATCTGTAGGCGTCGGATAACCCTAGGTTGAACAGGAGGCAGAGACTTGAGATATATGTTGGTGTATCTAGAGGGCTTTACTATCCTCATACAGATTTTGCAATAGCCATCAACACACAGCAATGTGAAGTCTGCTAACGTTCACTTGGATGAGAATTTCATGTCAAAGTTGCAGACTTTCTATCGCCTAAGACTGGTCCAGATCTTGACCAGTCTTATCCAAGTTGACACGTGAGTATGCTGGTGAAAGGAAGTTTTTATTATCTTGATTCGAGTAGTTGACCAAACAACAACTGACTGAGAAATCTGATGTTTACTCTTTTGGTGTGGTGATGCGTTAAGCTCTATGCGGGAGACCAGTCATTGGTCCATCTCTTCCGAGAGAGAAACTGAATTTCATTTGAATGGGCGACGAAGTTGGTGAAGAAAGGGAAAAAGGGATCAAGGACAATTTTCTTGATGAGAAGTGAAGCTTGAAGAGGTTAAGAAGCAGAGGCGGACCCACGTTGGATAAAGGGGTTGCACCTGCCACAGGTTAAAATTATATATTAGCAAGTCTATACCACGTATTGTGAGTTATCAGAGAAGTGTTTGTTGCAAGCCCGTACCGGTTTTCAGACTCCATCATCTAAAACAACTGGATCAGTGAAAAAAGTCGTTCATGTGTTGTTAATCTTTTTTTTTTTTCTTTCAACTCTGTGTTGTTAATCTGAATAGGGTTTTGATCCTCAATAGCATATTTTTCATGTAAACTAATGATCCAAATGGATTTATTTAGATTATATTTGTACTTTTGAGAGCTAGAGAAACGAATTTCACACAAGTAATTTTGTGAAATGAATATACAGAGTTCCTTATGTCTTAAGAAAGTTGGGATTAGATTTTTGTAAGACGTGTACTAAAAGATTCAACAAATTACAGCTCATTTACTTTTATTTTTTCTATATATTTATTTGCATATAAGTTCTTTGGTGATTTGTTACTTTTAAAATTTTCACTACATTGAAGTAACCCAGGTGTTTGAGGTGGGGATTAGGCTATGTATAGCTCTACCATGGTGCAATTAAAGCATGGATTGGACTTGGAGGGAGAATGAGAGAACAAGGTTGTATAGTCACAATGGTGTCCATTAGTGAGAATGGAAACGGAGATATAGCAGGGGTTCCAATGACTAAAGTCTTCACGCAAATGGTTGAGAGGGAAAATGTGATAAAATATCTATTAGAATGTCTAATTAAAATAATTTTTTTGACAAAATGTCTAATTAAAATAATTCTAACAATGAAGGTGAAGAAACCAAAATTTTACAACAACCACAAACGGGAGAAATATTCTTCTGGACCACTTATTCAAGAAGCGTTCAAATTTTACTTCATAAATGAAGTAATCTATTTTTTGTTTGTTCATCACTCTATTATGGAATGAGAAATGAAGTAGGATTGGAGTAATTTTACTTCATTTTCATTTTTACTCCATTTTAGAGGAAAAAATGGAGTTTTACATTGGAGATGCTCTAATAAGAGTAAATGTTATTTTGAAAATAAAATAAATATTTAAACTCTCAATCCAAATTCCTAAACCTTAAACTCTAGACCTAAAACACTTAACCCCAAACCTTAACACAATGAACTCTAAAGCACTAAAAATTAAATTTTAGGCTTCGACTGGTGACACGTAGTATTAGAGTTGAGTTACAATAAAATGTACGATTTGATGTAACTTGTAGTAAAAACTATGTGGTAGAAACTGTAGATTTATGTGGTGAGTTCGCAGTAAAAATGTGAGTTATTATTTTATTAATATTATTTGATTGGTAACATTTTTGATGTATAAGTCGCAGTATATATTATTTTAAAATATAAATAATATTTTAATAATAAAATAAATAAATCAAAATTAACTAAGGATGTTGAAATTTTGTGTACATGAATTTTTAATTACCAAACAATATTAAAAAATAAAAATTAATAGAAAAAATTAATTGACTATTTAATTGGAACTTATACAAATATTTTATTTACATAACTTTTTAATCACCAAAGAAAATTAACAACTAAAGTTATAGATTTTTTTAACTAATTAAAATGAAAATGTGATTTTAGAAAAGCTTTTTGGTAAATTAGAGAAAAACTTTGGCTAACTAGTATATAACCATAATAAATTGTTAAGTATATTGTATTAAATAATATAAACTAAACGTAAAGGCTACGTGTTATTGTAATTTTTTTAAATTGTTAATATTCAAAAGGTAGTGGGTAGTTAATTGACAAACTCAAACTTTTCTTTAACTCAAATCTTAATACATGAGCTTTTTGTTGATGTAGATTTTAGATTTGAGTTATCATTTTTACAAAGGCTATAACTCAAAATTGTAACTCAATTATAATCAACTATAACTCAAACACAACTTCAAAATCTTAAAACTAATTCATGATTGGTAACATTTTTGATTTATATGCTTAACTCAACCTAAATCAAGTGTACTACATGTTACCAATCAAAGCCTTAAACACTAAATAATCTTGACTTCGTTACCACAACATTTAAAGACGCATTGTTGAAACTGCATGTCTAAAACCACAATATTGTACTAATTTTACTTACACATTATCTACATGGCGATTATTTATGAATACTACGTCTCTACTCACTTTTACTTTATCACAAAAACTATTGCAAAACAAATGTTACTATAAAAATAAGTTTTTTTGAGGATTTATTTTCATACTAAATAAACTCAAACTAATACATTACATTATGTCTTCTTTTAAACTACACTTAAAAGCATTCACATTAATTAAGGAAGAGTTTTGCAAGAGACTCGAATTATATGTTCGTTTTCAAATACAGTAAAAACTCTATAAATTAAAAATGTTGGGATTATGATATTTTATTAATTTAAAAAATTATAATTTACAAAAAAGTTTTATAACAAATCACCTCTCAGTTGTACTCCTATAAGACGAACACGTTGGCAGACTCCTTAGGTTGTTAACGGTCACAAAACAACTACTTATAACAAATCAAAAACGAGAAAAAACACTAATCTGAGTTTTGGCGCTTTTTCTTGGACACTAATTCTATTTATATTTATATTTCCATTAACATTTACTAATTGATTTTATTTTATAAAAAAACTACATAAACGTTTCTGAAATTAAGAGAGATGTCATAAATATTTTGTCCAAAAATAAAGATTTTCAATCTGAGTTTTTACTGACAAAAAATATATTTACAAATATGTTTTAATTATTTTAAAACACTAATCTCAATCACATAAATTAACTTTATTATTTATCATAGTTCTCCAAAAAAATCAAATCATTTAACGTAAATTTACACACTTAGAAAACTAATTTAGAAAAAATCGTATAAAATGTTTCATATTAAAAAAAAAAGTAAATATCAAAATGAAAATAGAACAACTATTTTAATGAAAAAAATCATAGCAAATAAGAATATAATTTGCAAATAGATACAAACACTCTACTATACAATAAATGAACACATTAGCTTTTTATGATATAAAGGAGAGTTAAAAATTATTGTATCCACATAAATATAGATAATTCTATAAAAGTTATATACTTAGTTATTCAAATATATAGATTTGATTCGATTTGTTATTTGTTTCAATTCAAACTAAATTTTTTGGATATCTGTAATTATATGAAACAAAGTAAATACTAATATGTCAAATAATTACATAATAAAAATGAAATTTCTTTATTAACTGGATAAATCTATAATTTTTAATAAAAAAACAAACTCAAATAATAAATATATTTTTAGATAAATTTCAAAAATTAAAAATAAACTAGATAGTTTTTTCGTACTTCCCGCCCGTAGGGCGGGCCTATCCTAGTATATTAAATGGAAAAGATTTAGTACAATTTTAAAGATAAAATTTAAAGATCTTCATTCTTTTTGCTGTAAAACCTTAAATCCAAATTTTGTAAGTTGTGGTTTGTCATCTTACACATTGAGAAAAAAAGATGTTGAGTTGATTTGTTTCTTTTCTTACAAAGAAATTTTTACTTATTTGATCCTTATTTTGCTTTGCATATAAAAAAGGTCAGGGACGTTTGGTTTTGAGCATGCTGTTGCTTTGGATCATGAGCATTACCTTTGGTTTGTTAAGATATCTCTCTTTCATATCTTCATTTGGTCATGCAACAAATACAAATATGATTACAACCACAAAGATGAAGACTCTGACAGATATATAGGATTATGAAGCGGTGATGATGTTTAATGATGAGCATGAACCTCTCCAATTATTGGTTCGTTCTGCTCTTAAACTGCATTACATTTTCGTTTTTTTCTATGTTCTTAATACAAATCTATCACACAATACAAATCTATTACAATGAGTGTGTCTCTCACTAGAACGTGATACCTTTCTTCCGCTCATTTTGTGATACATTGAGCTGACTGAGAAACTCTTTAACGGCTAGCCCCAGCGCCTGGCAACAAACTCGAGAGAGAAGGCACACCTTGCCTCCTCATTTCCTCTTGTGCTTGCTTCATCTCCTCTGGATCTGTTTATGACACATTGTGGGTAAAAAAAATCAATTCTGGATCATATACATGTAAAGTTATACAAGCAAAGCTCGAAGATGAATGTATTGGCTTATCAAGTTATCAGTTTCTGCATACAAGTCGAGGGCTATAGAAGCGTACCTATGTTTTCCATCAGTTTGGGCATTAGGAACACAACCACGACCATGAATCCCACCATGAGACCCATCGGACTCTTCACAATTGACAAAATGGAGAAAGGCTCTCGAATCTGTAGTTTTTTTGCAAAGATTAGATCAGAAAAAAATGAATATCCAACAATGAAAAGAGAATCAATCACCTCGTAGTAATGCTCTTCCCTCAATGGCTCTAAAACCAGCTCAGTAAGACTCCTCCTGGTTTCGGTTAGTGTTGCATGAACTTTGCCATGGTGCCGTGCACTAACATCGACTCGTACCTAATAATGGGTTTATCCATCGTCGTATGAGAACCAGGGTTCTTATAAAACATAGCAAACAACACCAGGGTGAGAACAAGAAACTCACCGGAGAGAAGAAGTAGCCCATTGCAGAAACTTCGATCAAATGAGTCCCAGCAGGCACTTTGTGACTTTACAAACCAGTTAGTCAAGGACCGCAAGAAACTAAGAATCATAACATTACTCTTTTTTTCTTTCTTTTGGCATATATAATATCAAAGGCTTATATTTGCTTGCTGAAAAGAGAAATTTGATGAATAAGGATACAAAGAGAAATATCCATCAGGCCTGAGAAACGTAACACTCTGTCCACCATTGAGTATAACTTTGACATTTGAGAACTTTGATAAGTGACCAATCACGTTGCCTACGAAAATAACTTGTAGATCAGTTCCAGGGAGTTTAATGTAATCTTAGATTCATGAAGCAGTACAAAATCATCATTCAGTACAGAAGATTGTGTAACTGAAACCTACTTGGTGGAATCTTCACTCTACCAGTGATTGTGTAACTATCCTCAGACCTGCACAAATAACCAACATAGACAACTTAATTTACGCTAATTTCTCGGATCACGAAGTCAAAGTCAATCAATTATATCAACTGCATCGACTAGACTCTGATTACTAAAACTCTGAAAAGGCTAAATCGATGGAAAAAAAAAGCAAGAGAGCGATCCATTATTACCCAGAAGAGTATGGGAGAGTGGAAGCAAAGAAGATCAAGCTAATCTGCAAAACGAGGAAAGCGAGAGCGGGGCTAGATCTGATGATTGGCGCCATCGTCGACGGTAAGCTCCGAAACGGACGAGTCTAATTTCGATTCCGGTTGTTAATGAATAGGCGAAACTAAAACCTTCCTAGAGGCTGAGAAGCTCTGAGCTGATTTGCTTTTGACTTTTTGTCTTTGCGTCTTCGCCCAATCCAAGTAAAATGGTAAATAAAAAAAATTCAATTTTACCATAAATTTGATACTATTTTCATAAAACAAGTATGTGATAAAAAAAATATTACACTAACTTTCATATATCATTTATAAATGATTAAAAATAATTTATAAAATATTTATAGAAAGTTAGGGTATGATTGGTTCAAACGCAATGGTTGCGGTTGCAGAAGTTTGCAGATGCGTATGCGGGCGGCTGTAGTTTCTAGCGGTTTTAAAAGATTTATACGACTGGTTCTGCGGTTAGAAATTGGTGCGTTTGCAGGATACTTATGACTGGTTAATACCAAATGCAACAACAGTTAAATAATAAATTAACAATATTTACATTTTATATAATTATAAAATATCAAAAATATAATATTATAATAAATATAAAAATTATATTTAGAAAGTTATAGTTTTAAATTTTTTAAAAATATAGAAAATATTTTTAGTTTGAAATTTTATAATATTAATTAAAATAAAATATATACTTTTAGTATATTTATAATTCTAATTTAAATTTTTTATTGAATATATTTATTTTTGTATTTATATTATTTTTTAAAAAAAAGAAAAAAATGTATCCTCCCGCAACCGCTCGCAATCGCAAACGCTAGCTGGAACCATCTTTTGAATTTATAAGATTTATAGCGGTTTGAAACGGTTTGGAGCGATTTGAATGATTGTTGCAAAATGCCAATGCCAACAACCGCTACCAGCCGCAAAAGTTGCGTTCCAGTCATACCTTTAGTTTATAAATAATACTATTTCTGTTTCAATATATGATGTTTTGGTTTAGTGCACAAAGATTACAAAAAAATACATTTTTCTAAAAACCAAAGATAATTTTAAAATTATTCAACCAATTATAAAAAGACAATAAATTTTTATTGGTTGAACAGTTTCCAATAAAATTAACCTTAAAATTTCAAACATGGTATATTTTGAAACAACGATGTCAAGTTGAATTGAAAATAGGAACTGGGTATGCTAAAAAAAAGGAACTGGGTATGCTTTACATTTGTGGGCTTGATAGGTTTCTTTACTTATGCTTAAGACTCTTGTTCTTGACTCAGCTTGTTGACTGACACTGGTCAGCTTTAGATACTAATTTCTGCTTTCCCTGAGCTTTGAGGCATTAGCCATAAGAAGTCATGTCTGCAAATATATTAGGCACTTACACCACATGTTTTTACCATATGAGGTAGGTGCCATAGACTTGGTTAATTTGGAAAACTTAGTTGAGGCTCAAATGAAGCTTTATAATAAATGAGTATCAAATGGAGCGAACAAGTGCGTGAAATAATGTGCGAAAAAAAAAAAAATAATAATGTGCGGAAGCTTGTTGGTGGCATATTTCAGTACAAAATATGTGAATCAGACATCCTTTGAGACTTTCAGACCAATATTGCAGCTGGCTTTATGTTTGGTGTTTTTTTTCAGGTGCTTTCTCTATGCTACGTTTACAGTCAGGCCATGCTGGTCTTCAACAATCCCACATTCTTTGCAATTGAGAATGACATGGGTCACAGATCTTATACCCGTAATGTACTAAAGATTTAAGAATTTTTTTAATAGCATATGATATTAAGGTGTATCACGACAATGTTCTAAGATTTAAGTCTTGTCTTATCCTAAGAACGGCAAAAAATTATCAAACGAAATGTCGTTCTCAGAGCTATATATCTTATACCCGACTTGGATGTAAGATCCATGACCCGAAATGTGAGAGAATCAGCGAAAAAGAAGAAGCATACGGCCACTCTAATTCCATTGGTATAACAGCTTATACAATAGTTTTCTTTCACAAACATATTCGTGCATCTGTATCCTTCTTCTATTTTTTTCTTATTCATCTTCTACATTGATCTCCCCCAATGGTTCTAGCAGCCAAAAACCCCCTCGGAAAATCTCAGACAAAAATAAACATATATAGAAAACTAAACATCGATGATGTTGATTGGTTGATTGATTTACCTCTCAAAAAACAAAGTCAAGAAGAGGCCATTCTTTTGTCGTAGTTTTCCTGTGAAAGAAAAGTTGTACTTTTTTTTAGGTGTGGTGGCTAAACCAAGGCCTGACCGAACCGTTTACATGTCCGTTTGAGTGACCCCCTGAACCATTAGGAAGAATCTGAGGTGGCAAACCGATTGGCGTAGGAGGAAGCTGGGGTGGTGTAGTCGGGTAAAGTGTATGACCGTGAGGGAGACCATGTGGCAAACCATTTCCTTTACGTTGTTGAAGGGCATGGATCTGCCTTAGCCCTTCCTCATGGATCCGAGCTATTGTATCAAGTTCTTTCATCGATAGAGAGTCTAAATTGGCACCGTATAGAGGCGCATGTCTTGAAATCTCATCTCGAAGCGAGGATTCGAGGGTGTGAATGTATTGCTGTTGAAATAGAAGTTTAATGAGGCTCTAAACGAAGAAACACAAATTTAAGAAATATGTTCTTTGTCTCTGCAAACCTGGCAAGCTTGGAGTTTGGATTCCATTCCATCAATGTAAGCTTCACACCGAGAAATCTGATCTTCTTTCTCTCGTTTCTCTTCTTGCGTTTGCCCTAATGTCTGTGTCAGTCGCCTGATTTCATCCTCAAGTGACTTACGGAGTTCTTCACGAGTTACATTCTCTGTGGCATACCGTTTCAGCTCTTCTTCAAATCTTTTCCGGGCTGCCTCTGTTACCTTTAGCTTCTCCGTTAGAGCAGTTTTCTCTTTCCCTACCTTCTGTTTTTTTTATTCACAAAGAAACGGCATCTTGTTAAGTGAACTACAATCTGGAGTCTTGGACAAGTATAATAGAGTAAAAGAGATATAATCAAAGAAGGCTCATCCGTACCTTAAGTTCATCATGCTTTCGGGTTTTAAGCAAAGAAAGTTGCGTCTCTGCCTCGTGAAGGCGATTCAGAAGGCTTTTCTTATCAGACGAGAGCTTAGCTATCTCATCTTCACGTTCTGATCGAACCCACTCCAGTTGACTTTCCACATCTCGAAACTGTTCTACCAGATCCTTCTTTTCCCGAGTAAACCGGTCTGTCTCAGCTTTCATTTCAGACTGCCATATAATACATCGACAATAAGCTGTATAATCACACTCTTGCGGCACAAAAAATATGAAGTAATCACATACCTTAAGACGGGTGTTTGCAGCCTCAGATTCACTTAATTTTTGTGTGATGGCAGATTTCTCTTTTGCCAGATTTTGAATCTCTGTCTTCTTTTCTTCCTTCAACCTGACAAGCTCTTCCTTGTTTGCGCGCAGTTGGTGCCACAGAGCCGCCCTGTCAATATTTGCATGTTCCACAACCTTTTTAAGCATGGCTAAAACGGGTCTCGCAACCTCTTGTTCCTGAAAAATCAGAATAGCAAGAACCTCCAACTCCAGGTCTAACTCATTGCTGCCACTCGCACGGCTGGTGAATCTATCTACAAGTCTCGTCAACATTTGAACTCTAAAGGGCTGATCAGGAAACCATTTGAATAATATCGTGTATAGCATTTTAACAAATCCCCTCACTTGAGGATCTCCAGAATGAGCTAATGTCTCCGCAAGATTAAGGATTCCCCTGAACTCAATCCCTTCAGCGGCTTGTTCATCACTGGCTTCTCCCTCCAATACAGGATCCCCACTTGTCGCACTCAGATTCGGGCCCTGAACACGTCGTTTTTCAAGAACCATAGCAACAGACTGAGCAACAATGGCTCCACGAGCAACAGCTCTTTCGAATGTTTGGGATGCCTCCACGGCTAGGCACGATATGGACAACATTTCCAGTAGAATGTAGACATCACAAAACTGTCTATTTGCATAGAATTCATGCTCATCCATCAAATCCGCCATTTCGGAGGTCGTTTCATTTTCACCAATCAGAAAAGGCCCGCAGGGTAGTGTCACAAAATTGCCACCTAGACTGTCGTCACAGTTGATGTCCTTAAGTATCATTTCGGCAATTTCAGCCCAACTGTGTACAGTTTTACTCAAGTATTCAAGGACGCAAACAGATACATCAGAACCCAGAACTTTAAGCCGCTCACGGACGGACCTTACCTGCATAAGGAGAATTTAGTTTAGAAACATAGAATTGCAACCGAGGACAAAAACTGAGACACAGAAGGCTTACGGCTTCAGGTAGGTGTTGGCACTGGGATGCAGTTTTAAATATGAAATGAATGGCCGCCATAAGACTTTCCCCATTTGAGTCACTCAGAAGCTCAAATGACTGAAGTAGAATGTGCTCCCACACTTCACTGTCACAATCTAACTGGCTAAGAGCATTGTATACCTGTGCCACAGAAAAACATCAGTTCTTTCAAAAAGAATTGTATAATCATCTTTAGTTAATAAAATGAACTGACACCTTTTCAGGTACTCTATGACCCAAACTCAGAAAAAAAGAATTGAACAGAGGAAGGAAAGGCTAAGCAATAACTTACTGGTTCACGCAATGCTGGTTCAGCTTCAGGCATTTGAAGCCGTTCAATAAGTGCATACGCAGCTAATGGGTGCTCCGAATGCTCAACCAGCTTAGGAACCAAACTAACTAAATCAGGTTGCAAATGTTTGGGCGCTCTGTTTAAAACAAGAGCAATCTTTTGAGCTGAGTGAGGCCGTCGTCTAGGCTCAGGGCAACCCTGTGGAACAGCCGAATCAAGGGTTTTCAGTGAGTTAACAATTAGCCCCAATAGCTCCTCCGATTGTTCTGGCCACTTTGTCTGAAGACCAAAATTTTACCCATTGTCAGAAAAACAAAGTTGCAAAAATAAAAGCTGCTAAATAGGTTTCAACAGTGTGATAACCCCCACCTTTGACTGGACTGGAGCATCAGAAGACTGCCTAGCATATGTTTCGGGGGGAGAAACAGGCTCTATTGCAAGGGCTTTCTCAAGCATATCAATCCCATTCATCCCAGAGCCTTGCACAGCTGAGGTACTGAGGGTAGTAGCATCTGCATCAGATTTAAATCTCTCATCAACAAGATATTGTAAAGGTTCTGCTGCTCCATTTTCCCTTGTTGATTCCAATGAAGTTGACGCCACGCAGCCATCTGTCTTTGCATCCATTAAAGAAGGCTCAGAATGAGAGCCTTCCTCCTCAGAAGGTTGGCAACACTCGACCATGATATCTAGAAGTAAATCAATAATTGCTTGCTGCAGAACTTTAACACCCATCAGCAAATTCATCAGGCTGGGTGAAGATTCATCACTCTTTGTTAGCTTGCTTCTATCATTACAAGATATTTTCGTGGGAAGAAGTAGCCGCTTTACTTTAGTAGGGTCGTCAAGATAAACACGCAATCCAGTAAGAAATCCAGCAATTGCACCCGCATCCATTAGCAGCTTCTCTCGAAGAGTAACCTGGGGCTGTGAAGGATTCTCACCAAACGTGAGATGGAATCCAGCTTGGGAAAGAAAATCTTGGAAGGTATCTTCCTCGTCTCCACTTATGCCCTCACTCTCCTCAGAATCAATAATTTCATCAGGATCAGTGGTTAAGGCATCTTGGTCATCATCTGAAGCCAAGACCTGGCAAAAAATGGGCAAAACATAAAATGCACAATGTAAGATTAAAAGGTCTCCAAGTCTGCATTAAAGAAGGAAGAAGTACATGCTGCAGAAGATAAATATACAACAAAGGAATATATGAGGCACAAACTAACCTCTAAGTCTGAAAACTCAAACCACGGACAACAATCCAATATTTCACACACAAAAACAACAGTGTCACGCACAAGAAACCCTGCATCAGCTTCCAACATGTCAGACACCTTCATAAACTGTAGAACGGAGTTATTCCATGTCTTGGTACATATCGATGACTCCTTCCATACACTTTTGGCCGGATTCTTTTGGTTCAGAATACCCATCTTGTACTTAACCCAGAAGTTATTGTCCACATCTGTACCCGCAGATTGATCACTCTCTAAATATATGCATATGGTGTCAAAGGACTCATATACACCTGCATTATACAAGGCATAGATGAAGCAAATGAAGTCTCATAAACACCAATAATCAAACATAGGAGATGATGTGAAAAAAAAACACTTACCAATCCGGAGTTCACATCCACCAGCCTGAAAGAACTTGCTAAAAATCTTTCGTGTTTCCATTATTTCCTTGAATGCCAGGAAATTCTCCACTTTCCACGTAAACGAACTTCTTTTAACGCTGCTATCAATCTGTGAAGCTGAATTAGCTGATTCTGCCTCCACATAGTCTTTCGTAACAGATGTCTCTTTCAAGATAAGAACCTCAGCGGAGAAAACAACGGTATCCTGAACAAGAAATCCAGAGTCTTGATCAAACAAACTAGTAAGTGTTACAAACTCACGCCAACCCCAATCTTTTGCAGCTTTCGAGTAGCGATTCTGAGATTCCTTTGTTACCGACTTCTCCTCCAATCTCTGGTTCACAACTGATAGTCTGTGGCTAACAAAACAGCTCCAATCACTAGAACTTCTTGAGTCTGTCACTTCAAGAAATACCGACAGATGACATGGTGGCTGG
Organism: Brassica rapa; assembly: GCF_000309985.2. Taxonomy (NCBI): domain Eukaryota; kingdom Viridiplantae; phylum Streptophyta; class Magnoliopsida; order Brassicales; family Brassicaceae; genus Brassica; species Brassica rapa. The sequence goes on along the minus strand of NC_024803.2, from coordinate 38,612,038 downwards.
GACTGCCCTGAGGCCATTAAGAGTAAGACAATCAGTTCAGACATTGAACTCTGCAAATGCAGACGGCTCAAAACGAAGAAAAAACATAGATTTTTTAAAGCCGGGGCTAATGAATCCATGTCTACTCTACAAAAACAGATATAGCATAAAATGTCGTGAATCTAGTCCACTTACATACCTCGGGGATAAACAATAAGTCGACAATCCCGGTTCCCAATTTGAAACCTTCTACTTTTAATGCAAAGACCTGTTATCTTCCTCTTCTTGAGAAGATCCTTTAACCTCGTGAAATTTTCAATTTTCCAAGTGAATCTTCCCATATGCGCATCTGATTTCCTAGATCCATTACCATTATTTCTTCCCAGGACCAACCCTCCATTCTTAGTAAAGCTACTGAACTCTTTGATAACATGAAACGAGGTGCTAAACACAGCCTTGTCATCGAGCAAAAAACCTGATTCCGGGTTCACAAAGTCAGACATCTTCATGTAGTCGTTCCAGCCCAAGCTCGTGTTATCACCGTTCTTATTATCAGCAGCAAACCTCCCATAAGAATCTCTATGCATGTGAGCGCACCCAGGCTTCTGATTCAAAGCTGACATCCTAAACAAACACCAACAGCTCCTATCCGAAGCCATGGTCTTATCGGTCTCTTTACTCTCCAAACACATGGATATGTACTCCTGCGAGTTGACCACGCTCTGGTACACACTAATCCTCAAGTTACACTCCCCAGCTGGGAACACAGGGCTCATAATCTTCTGCGTCTTGATCATTTCCTTAAACAAGCTAAAATTATTTACTTTCCAAGTGAACTTCCCACTCAACACATCCGGCATTGGTCCAGGCTCCTTGAACAACGATCCCGAATCGCTGTTACTATCGCGGCTAAAGCTGACAGACTCATTGAGAATCAAGATATCAGCAGTAATAAGCAAAGAGTCATTATTAAACAAAAAGCCCATCTTCGGATCCAACACACTCGAGTTAAGCGTGAAATCGCACCATCCGTGTGATTTCTTCTTACTAGAGAACCTATGCCAAGAATCCTTATGTATCGTGAGGGACTCATCCACGTGGTTGACGATCGAGAGACGGTAGCTAGCGAAACAATCCCAGCGAGACGACGACGTGCCGCGAGGGTCCATGATCTGGAGATAGATGCTGATGTAGCCAGGAAGCGCCTGAGAGTCGCCTCTAGGGTAAACGAGGAGACGGCAATCGTAGCCTCCCACATCGAAGTACTTGCTCCATAGTGCCTTGGCCTTGACACGTGTGAAGTTCTCCACCGTCCATCGGCACACGGCGGTGTATTCCCCTCGCCGATCGATGGCCACGATCTCCTGCGCGCCTCCGCTCCCGTCTCGAGACGATCCGACCTGGTGGTCTTCGGCTGGGGAAATCGATGAGGAGCAGAGAGGCTTCTCCGATGAGGAGGAGGATGGGGGATGAGATAGGTCGATGGCTGATGAAGACGATGAGACTGCATCCGATGAGCTCTGCTTCTTCATTTCTATGGCGGTTTTTTTCTTCTTCTTCTTCTTCTCTCTCACAGCTCTCTCTCTCTGTTTTATTTTTTTTTATCTAGGTTGTTCAATTTTTTTTTTGTTGGTGCTAGGGAGAAAGGGCAAAGAGAGGATTTATCGTGCGCTTTGAATGGTAACATGCGCGTCCTCGACTTCTCCTTCCTCCATGCCTTTTGTTTCATTTTTCTTTAAACCGATTTTATTATTGCTGTCATAATTGCTTTTGTTTCATTTTGTTTTTCCTTTTATGGTATAATAATAATTTTTTGTTTGTTACATTTCGCTCACACGTAGAATGTTTGTTTTTATGTAAGTGTATATTTTCTATAAATAAAAATATTATGATTGATTAATAAAAAGAAACTTTACTAGTTGTAAAATTATATAATTTTAAATAGTCTTACTGAAAACAAATCTATGTAAAACTAACCAGAATAAGTGAAGACACACAACTATCAAATATTATATGGATATCTCTATTATTAAAACATAAACATTCATATGAACCTAACTGTTTGTTTAGTAGTACTTTAAATTAAGGATTTATTTATGGAAAAAAAATGAATTTAGTTTTGTAGAGAAAGATAGTAAGAGAAAAGAGAGAAAGAGTATAATTTTGGTTGGTTAATGAATTATGGTTTTTTGTTGGTTTTTTTTTTCCTCTTAATATTTTAATTAAAAGGGAACAAAACCTAAATTGAAACAAGATACAATAAAACTCAAACAGACCGGGCCAACTAAAAACCAGACAAACTGGCTTTCAGCCCAAATAAACTGGGCCTTAAGCCCACATCCACCACCCTAGGGCAGGGAACCCTAATTTCCGCAGCACACCGAACGTCGACGGCGCTGCCCAATCCCCAACTCACCTTCGCGCTAGCTTCATGTCGCATGGGATCTTTCATCGGAGAACATCAGTCCGCGGTTTTTTTGTTGGTTATCTCACCTAATTTTTTTAAAATTAAATACATTTTTTTTTCTTTTGACATCAGATACTCTTTCTCTTATAAGTTTATACACACCCTAATTAATTATTATATTATATCTATCTATAACTATAAAGGAGAGTTTTCTCTCTCCTTAGGCTATCCACATCACCATTCACATAGGGGCATTTACTTCCACGTGGCACTCCCAATTCTTGAAAAAAAAAATGTGAACGAAAGCTAATTGGGCCAACCGATCTTATAATGTTAATTTCTTATATTTGGGCTTCTATCCTCTCTTTTCTTCAGGCCCCAAGTACCATGTGAAGGTCAACATAGAGAACATCTCCGACCCTTCCCTGCGCCGATGAAGCCACCTCCGATGAACTTCCTGTAACGCCTTCGGTTTCCATTTATTTTCCCCTTTAATCGGATCAGTTACATGTTTCATTCAACTCCTCCCACTCTGTAGCATTTAATCATTTTCATACATAATCGACGGGAGATCTCTGATAAAATTGAACGTTTCTAGCTATGAACAGCCCCACCTCTGTGAAATCCATTTCTTTGAGCTCAAGGCTGGCCGATGCAGGCAGAGAGTTGCCACACGGATTCTCCGGTTCCGAGGGAAGACTCTGGAACCATTCGGGTTTTATCTTCATCCATTTTTGCTTAATTGATCATTAAGATGGCTTTGGTTTAATTGAAGAAATGCAATCTCAACGTTTACGTTTTTTGGTAGCTATACTGTGAGAAGGAAAGACTGTCAGGTGATCAGTTTGAACAGCTGAAGGCATTCATAGATATTGGTGATGTTTTGGGTGCTTGTGGCTCAAAGAAGAGGACCGAGAAAGGTGAACTCAAATAAAATGGTTAATCTCCTTAGAGAAGCATTGTTTTTAGTTCTGTTTATTAACTGTCTGTTCTCTGTTTTTTTTCATGGGAGCTTTATATATGTGTGAATTCCATTTCAGCTGTCACAAATTCTCTCCTTCCACTGCCTGCCAGACAAGACACGTATCATGGTCTAACTGATATTGATAAACGTTACCGACAAAGGTGAGCCCTATCTTCTTTCTATGTGAATCTCTGGTTCTTATTTGGTTCCACTTACCGTGCTCGATCTTACTAGATGTGTGGATATGATTGCTAATCCTGAAGTGCCTAATATGTCCAGCAAAAGAAAAAAAGTAGGTGATCATATTCAACTTTTCATTTGAGCATCCAGTTAATTTTGTGCATGATCCCAGGTTTAGTAACCTAAATATCTTCAGCCGAGTCATGATGCAAAACATATGTATAATCAGCTCCTTAACGTTTACCAAAAGAACAGTAATATAAAATAATTTGAAGAAACACTTGATGTCAAAGAACAGAAACACTTGAAGTTCTTGGTGTTTTTTTCAATTTTGCTTTCCTAGCTTTCATGTGATTTTTGTTTTTTTTTCATTGCAGGAAGAGCACGACTACTGGAATTCATGTGAGGATCACATGGTGTTTTTTCACGCATATATAAAGAAACGTTGGGGTGTTACGAATCCAGATTTGATTGACTAAGTGAGGTACTGATAAAAAAGGTTTCTCGCCTTATTGGATTAAATTTACAAAATATGGTTTTATAATTTTGTAAACCAATCAAATTTTAAAATATATAGATTGTCTTCATATGTGTAAGGCATTACTGTTAAATATCTCATGTAATTCCAATTCATCATCACCCCCCCTAGCTGATCATTGAGCTAACGGTTACCCATCCTCACTTGATTGCTCCTGATCAAAGGTGTATCTGTTGACATTGTGCCATCTCTAACATCTCTCAAATGAATCAGCACCCTAACTAAAACATGGAATAACCATCTCCCCTTTTTTGAGCGTGGTTTTAATATTTCCAGGCTCATGCGATCTTCTTGAAGGATATGGACAATTCTGTGATTGATATGGTGGTATGTTCTTCCTTTCAGTTAGTAATATATATACGAGCTCCAAGGTCTAATTTACTTTGGTCGATTGGTACAGACATATTGAACATGTGAATGAATTAGAACAATATCTAAGTCTGAGAGTGGAGGTGGCACACGTGGCGATGGAGTCGTTGCAAAAAGTGCGGGAGGGAAGTAAGAAAGCAACAATGCAGCTGGTGGACATAGAGTACAATACTGTTGATTTCTTCTTGAAGCTTCTCCAGCTCTAAGAATACTCACTTTTTTTCTTGGTTGTGGTTGGTACCTGGAGTTACTGACACCGAAGAGATTAGATCTTCAGGTTGTGATTTTACGAGGTAATCTACACTGGAAGACGTCATACCGTGTCGATTTATTTAAAACATCACAAAGTCTTATCTGCTGACTCTTTGTTTGTGTTTGTTTTTGGCCTTCACCTTATATAGTTATATGCATGAGCTCTTCACATATCGACTATATTTGTTTAGTTATGTAGATTTCTTTACTCTTTTAGTGTTATTAAATCCTTTGATTATTATTTACCAAAAACCTCTCTATTCGAACTGAAATGAACGAAAAGGTCATCTACTCAATCCCTCAAGTAAGCTATTTATAAAGCATCAAACCATTTAATTAGAAAAAAAACAGCAACAACTCTAAGCTCCGGGAAGTGTCCGATATAAACAAAGATTCTATTATACTAAGAAGCTATAAAATAACGAAGACACCTATTAAAAATAAAATTGAGGAGTGCTTTGAGGAAATCAAGTAACAAAATCATAGTTAATTTTTCAAAATGATGAAAGCTCTGAGAGCTATTGCCTTCACTAAATCATTATAAAGTCATTTCTCTATCCAGTAAGATCATGTCTTGAGATGGGCGCAGATTCGACATTTAACTTTTCTGAATGAAACAAAAAAAAAATCCATTCACAATATGACCCCTACAAAAAGAATAAAATGTTATCAAAGAGAAAATATCTAAATTCTTTGAATTAAGAAAAACTAATCCAATTATATATAAAAATTGTGTATCATCTCATTCATGAGTAATACACTTAGGTTTAGTATAAAAATTAACTAAAAATATATTCCGTATTATTTAAATTTATTTATGACTAATAGTCCACAATATTTCAAAATATTTTAAAGTGTTTGACCTTCAGTAGATCTATTAAAAATTTTACGTATATCAAAATAGAATATTGATGGTTAAATGTGTCTATAATTAGGCTGTAAATATCAATCTAAGCTTAACCATTTAAACAGAAAACCAAACATTTAATATTCTACAGCCAAACAAAATATTGATCAAATTAAATTAAAATATAAATTTGGTTAATATGTTTTAATCGCTCCAAATTAGTTTAGAAGCAAATCTTTGTAAAAATATCCAACACACATATAAATTAATAAATAATAAACATTAAATCTATGTAGTAAATGTATATTAGGATATCTGATAAAGCTTTAAGCCTTTAAGCCTTTATCACCACTAAATATTAGGATATCTTATATATATAGAAACTCTAAGTCAAACTAAAAAAAAAAATGAATGTAAAAATATTAATAAAAATTTGTAGATAAGGATTTTAAGATAATAAATAAATATGATCGTTTAATTTTAGAATGGTTTAGGTTAATTTGTACCGCGTTAAGCTGAGAAATCCTGTGGTCATAAAATATTTAGCTCAAAATTCATATATTACTGTTTCGTTTATATAGATTGGTTTAGGTGTGTTTTAGGGTTAAGTGGACTTTGGTCCTAATTAAAAAATTTTAAAATAAATTAAAAATATTATAAGAATTATTTAGTAAAATATGTTAATAGCTTCAGATTAACGATAAATGAAAAAAAACTCTAGAAAATAAAACATGTAGGTTAGTCAAAACAATGTGATTTTTATATGTAATCAAAGAAAGTTTTGAATAAAAACATTGTTAAAGACACTCATAATCACGGATAGAATATATTCAGATATACCATAATTAAGCATAAAACTTTCACACACAATTGAGAAAATATATTAAATTACTATATGTATAATCTCATGCAAATGCAAAAGAAGAATATATACTGAAAAAGAAAATAGTACAATGTCATAAAATATAGTAGGTAACAAATAAAAATTCAGACACATAGAATTATAAACAGATGTCAAATGTTAAAAAAAATAAATAGTCTTCAGGAATAATTAATTTATAATATGATCTTAGAAAACAAATGTTTATTATATTCAATTTAAAATGTTTTATTTATAAAATTAATATATATTTTAACATAAAATTATTTTGTTGTAAACTCACCCGCCCGTAGGGCGGGCCAACCTCTAGTGGGGTTATATATAACCTCCTTACACTTTTGATTGCTATAGAAAATATAAGTCTACGGTTAATTTGCCCTATATAAACGTTAGTTCATATTCTCCACGTGGTTGAAAAATTGTAATATATATCTTGTGGACATTATAACTTTGTAATATTAATCGTAGGTTTACAAATGTTAGTTCAAAATCTTATATTAATTTCGTAAAGTAGAAATGTGGGTTGACAAGATTGAAATAGAAAGGTTCTTATTTGTTAGTATACACTTATGTTTATAAGTTTCTATGTCATGTACAAATCAGTTCGTAATTTTTTAGTATAAGCATATATATGTTATAGTATATTTGTCTTATTAACGCAGAAATATTTATTTGGACCTAACTATGTATTTTGTAGTATTTAAAATTAAATACACTTTCTCTTAAAAGTTTATATCCACCCCCAATTACTTATTATATTAATTATTATATATGTTCTCCCTAAACTTTTGACTGCTTTAAAAAATATGAATCTATGGTTAATGTGCCCTATATAAACTTTAATTCATACTCTCCACATGGTTGAAAAATATTATATCTTGTGGACATTATAACTTTGTAACATTAACTGTAGGTTTATAAAATGTTAGTTCAAAATCTTATATTAATTTAGTAAAACAGAAATGTGGGTTGACAAGATTGAAATAGAAAGATTCTTATTTGTTACTATACACTTATGTTTATAAGTTTATGTATCATATACATTTAATATTTTATATGGTCTATATTTACATTTAAATGATATTTACATAGATATATAATATATTTTTAATGATGATATTTATTATATAATTTTTTCTACTCATATTGTTCTTGATCATTTGTATCTTCTTATAACAAAACTTTGAATCACTGATAACAAAAAAAAATCATTGTGTAGTGTTTAATAGTTTTTGCAATTTATAATTTTTTAAAAAATCAATGCAGAGTTTAAAATTTAACTATTAAGTTGTAAATATTTGTTCAAAGTTTTATCAAAAAAGTTATTCAAATAAAATTTCAAAATTAAAATGTTTATGTAATTTATATGGTATATAGTTAATTTAAACGATATTAATATATATATATATATATATATATGTAATCTTAATATTTATTAAATGAGTCTTCATACTTATATAATTTTGTAATAATTTGTATATATATATATATATAATCTTAATATTTATTAAATGAATCTTCATACTTATATAATTTTGTAATCATTTGTACCTTACCATAAAAAAATTTAAACCATGGTTCACAAAAATTTTAACGTGAAACTTTTAACAGTTTTAGTAATTTATAATCATTTAAGAAAATTAAACTATAACATATTCGGAAAAATCTAAATTTATTATATGGTTAATGTGGTTGTTCATAGTACATCCGAGTCTACTTACAGTTTCAATGTTAATTTTGAAAGTCTGATTAGTATTTGTTAGGATAAACTAACCTTTAAAAGTTTATATATCATATACAAGTTTATACCCATTCATATTTTATCACCTTTGTATCACTCACATAATACATGAATATTATGCGTTTCTAATATAGTCAAAATAATAATTCAAATAAATTTTATTAACAAAACGTGTGCAAGTAATAGGTAAACATGGGTAGCAAATATTCAGAAAATTAACCTGCAGAAAGATCTATAAAAGAGTACTTCATGATCACTTTTAAATAAGATCACACCAGAATACAAATTCAGTTATAGTATATTCAGAAATACTCTGAAAAATATTTTTTCCTTAGTATCTTTAATAGTTTATAAACTTAACATATTCAAAAAATTAAAACTACAAGATTAACTTTGTCTCACTTAACATTCAAATCAAAACAGAAACAAAATAAATTACAGTATGTTTCTTCTTCCTCTATTATCTTAAACTAGTTAATAATCCGCGCCCTGTGCGGAGTGAATTTTTTGAAAAATATATTATACTTAAATATTATAAACAATATACATTTTGTTATCAATAACTTTTCTTACATTTGATTAGAGATGATCATCGAGTACCATTTGATGTGATTCAGATCTTTGAGAGTTTGGTTCGGTTTGAATCTTTGCGGGTTTGGTTCGGGTTTGGTTCGGATAACCTATTTAAATTTTTTTCAAAAATTAAAATTCATATATACTTTAAATTTTTCAAAATCTAAAAATAAAAATAGTATATAACATATAAATTTGAATAATGTATGCTAAAATACTTAAAATTAATATAAAAGTTTGTTTAACTTAAATATTTGGATAGAAAATCAACAGATATTTTAAGTATTTTAGGTATTATAAATATCGTTTAGCTATTTTAGACATGTACTTATAACTATTTGCATATATTTCCAAATATTTTGGACAACTTAAAAATGTCTTATATATTTTATAAATTCTTTTAGATATTAAACTTGATTAATATATTTAAGTATATGATCCGGTTCTCTAGATACAAAAATTTTGAATCCATTCGAATATCTAATTTTGGTTAAAATTCAGTACTATTCTTTGGATCGGCCTTGGTTCATTTTTTTGGATTCGGATTTTTTTACCTAACCCTATATTTTTATCGTCACAAAATTATAAATAAAAATGATGATGGTTCATATTGATTTTGGATGTGCAACAATTTTTAAACCAAAACATATTTTATTATATATGTGGTCCATTTAGTTAATCACTAAAAACTATTCAAGGCCCATTTAAGAAAAAACAATGGGCTGAACTAAATTTAAAGTCGTTTTAAACCTAATCGCAAACAATTCAAATAGATTTTTTACATTTTTTTGTAATTTAAAGTCGTTTTAAAAAATTCAAAATATAACATATAATAAAAAAACTTTTTTTTATTATATGTTTAATTTGATTTTTTAAATTTTAATAATATAAAATTATACAAAAATGAAGAAAGATGCAAAAATTGTTATCAAATTTATTATTCATAATCATTAATTGTCACATAGTTTTAATCATATTAGGTAACTCCGTAACTTTTATTTAAGAAAAAATACACATTGTTTTTATATTTTGGGTTAATATAATGTTACCTAGTAACTAGATTTTGGACTAACATTTTTTTCAATTGATTTTTAATCTGTCACTTAAGCTAAATTGACATTCTAATTAAGAGACAACTAAACAAAGTCTTTTTTAATTAGTACAAACTTAAGGTTACAACTTTTTAAATTATCTTCAATTAATATATAAGGGATATATACGGTTAAATGAATTCATAGATTAGATGTTAGTTGTAAAAAAAATCATAGATATACACACCAAATAATTAGGAGTAAAACTACACTACAAAAATAAATATCCTCTTCAATGTATTATCCGATTTATAGTAAATTTTAATTAAATATTTTTCTTATATATTTATACAATTTTTTTTAAATAGAATATTTTTATTTACTCTCCTGGTGCAACTGCAAATATTAGCTATTTTGATTTTGAGAGGCTTTAAGTGATACAAAACGGTTTACATCTTTTTTTGTGATTGTTATAAAAATTAAAAAATCGCTACCAATCAAGTCATATAAATCACCAGTGAAACTCAAATTCTTTCGAATATTATATCAAATACACGTCTACTGATTTTGCACTTGTACAATTTACTTCTTTTTTTTTTTAAGAAACACTTATACAATTTACTTCAAAGCATTATAAATGAAAAAAAGAAAAAAAAGAGATTAGTAACATGATAATGGGAACGTAAAATCTATAGAAAATCAATCGCCACTAACCAAGAACGGTTACAAGTATGAAAAGACTTTTTGGGCAAGTATAACGAGCAATTAAAGAGAATTTATTTGAAATCTTCTCAAACACGGTACACTAATAATCCCTATCTCTCCTCTCCCTATATAAACAGATCTATTTCACGACTAAACTCCACACCTACAACAGTCATGGAAGAATCACACTGTTCAGACTTGATTTCTAAAAGACAGCGTCTCGATTCTTACATAGCCGGAGATATCACAAACCCTAAAGGCGAGGGTTCTTCTAAGCTCGTCCAGTTTGCTGACAATGTCGTCTACAGATTGTACTTCAAAGGCTTGGTGAGCGACGAGGTGGCGGCGGCTGAGAGTGGAGAAAGGACCGTGACGGCTGGATTCGGAGTCGCGATCTGCGACGTGGCGGATAACTTGTTGTATGAGATGAAGGAATCACTGAGTGGCGGCGGCGAGGTTAAGCGCAGAGGAGTGGAGATTAGGGCATTGATTCATGGCTTAAGTGAAGCCTTCAACATGGGGATCAGACATGTCAGGATTCACTCCGATGATTATCCCATTTTTCAATTCGTAAGTGTTTTATATATTATTTTGTTATAGTTTTGATTAGTTTATCCTTATTGGACATGTTACAACTAGTCTCTAGGACGTTACAAGACATTAATAGAAGAGTTTTGTGATTGGTCTCGTGTTCGGTTTGACGCGAATGAATCTGATTTTTCAATGTAGATAAATGGTGGAGACAAGCCTAAACAGAACGATATGCGTCAGCTAGTGAACGAAGTTTGTCGCTTGAAATAAAAAATGAACTCTTGTGAACCTCTTATGGTTGCACGGAACGATGTCAAGTTCGCTTTTAAGCTGGCTAGAGAGGCAATAGTTTCTCAAAGCAGCAGCTTGGATCTGAAGGCAGCACAGGGAACAACATGTGCCATCTGTCTCGAAGAAACCGATGCTGGGAGGATGTTCTCGACTGAACAATGCCTTCACCGTCATTGCTTTTCTTGCGTGAAACAGTACGTGGAAGTGAAGCTGCTTAGCGGAATCGTGCCCACGTGCCTTGGTGAAGGATGCAAGCTGGAGCTCACTCTTGAAAGCTGCAGCAAGATTTTGACGCCTAGGGTGACTGAGATGTGGAAACGAAAGATGAAAGAGGATTCGATCCCCGCTGCTGAGAGAATCTATTGCCCGTATCCGAACTGTGCAATGTTGATGTCCAAATCTGATCTTTCGAGCCACGCTGACCAATCGAAAGTTCAAGAATGTGTCAAATGCCGTGGACACTTTTGTATTGATTGCAAAGTACCATCGCATACCGATATGTCGTGTGATGAGTACAAGAAACTGCACCCTGACCCTTTAGTTGATGAGCTAAAGTCTCTGGCAAACGACAATAAGTGGCGTCAATGTGTCAAGTGTAGGCACATGATTGAACTTTCTCATGGTTGCAACCACATGACTTGCAGGTATATATATATATATATATATATATATATATATATACATATATATACATATTAAGTGCCATTTTAAAAACTTGAATGTTGTTTCCCAAAAAATGTATTTTTTTTCTTTCAATTTCACTGAAGTATTTTTAACAAATATTACTTTCGTATAAAAAAAATTCTGTTATATAATGGCATTGTGCTTTGTGTAGATGTGGATATGAGTTCTGCTACAAATGTGGGGTAGAATGGAAGAAGAACCAAAATTCGTGCCCCTCGGGTTGTCAACGCACTGGCCATGGTGATTATGATGATGAAGATGATGCTGATGGTGACTCTGAACATTCTTGTGAAGAGGATATGTGTGAATGCTATTATGATGATGATGGTGTTCGTTGGCGCGACTGGGAAGACTTTGTGGATCATCAACCTCGTGTGTAAGTAAGTTTCTACTCTTTTTTTTAAGTCCTTTGTTTCGCCAATGCACTAAATTTGGGTTTTTTTTGCAGCTATGACATGTCGCCGGTTCCTCCGGGTGCGGTGCAAGAGTATGAAGCTTTTGTCATTGAAGAAGGCAATGATGATGAATATGACGATTACAACAACTACGGTGGCCTAACGGAATCTGACAATGACGGAGGGTTTGAGGACTTCTACAGGGATTATTATTCTCTTTAATCTATCTTTTTTTATTAGAGTTGTTTTGGAATACTTTTCCATATTTTCTGTGTTTCTTCCTTCGTTATGTTTAAATGAAAAATTAATTTAAGACAGTGTTTAAGTAACATTATGCTAAGAAAAAAAAGCTTTGCTCTTTTGGGTTGTTAATTTTCTTTTTTTTTTCCATTGAATGTTTTGTTTTTGAAATTTTCATTGAAAGTTAGATGTATCCTCTGCTCGAAAATTCGCCAGGGGTTGTTCGTCGTTTGGATTGGGCCTAGCGAATTGTGATGCGAAATTGAATAAATATGATCGGAAGACGTTTAACACTCACGATCCAGTTGTTGGCTAGGCAAGATACATATCAAGATTGACGAAAAGAAATGTTTATATATTAGTAACTGAAAGGTTACAGAGAATATGGGTTACAATCTAACGGAAAGTAACAAAGGATGATAGAAGGAACCTGGCCGAAGATTAGGTCTAAACCTCGAGGTCGAATTGTTTTGGTATGTGTGAACTTCTCTATCTTTTCCTTTCTCTTATCCTTTTGATACTTGTTTCCTACGTTGCATGGAAGCTTCATCCGGACATCTGCTTCCCGCTTTGGAACTGGAATCGGAACCTTGTGGAAGCTTACGGAATCTCGATTCCAAAACGCTTCCAAAATATTCTCTTTAAAAACATGTTGGAAGCTTATGATTCTGTTTTGGAATCACGCTTCCCTTCTTTAAAAAAAAATACAATATCATATATCAATAAAAATATAATCATAGTTTTTAATTTATATAATATCCAAATTTTAATAGTAATGAATAGAGTGAATATAAATATATATATATATATATTAAAATTAATACTATTAATTATTTTTATGTATTGAGGTTTTTATTAAATATATCATATATTCAAATATATTGTGTCAATTATTTATGAAGTATTAAAACTAATTCATATAAAAATTTATTTTAAACTTAATTTATGTGTATTTTCACAGTTTAATATGAAATCATTTCAAAATTATAATAAATGAATAAATATTTTATTTTAAATTTATATCATATAATTTTTTAGTTTTTTTTTAAAAAAAAATTACTTATATTTTAATATATATATATATATTTATATATATATGCTTCTAACACGTATCCGCTTCCTAATTTTTTTTAAAAATTCGCTTATGCGCTTCTATACACTTCTGCTTCTACGTAGCCGCTTCCGTTTCCATGTAAAGTAGCTTGTTTCCCTCCATCTGTTTAAAAAAATCAGTGTAATTCCATGTCGCTATCCCGGAAATTTCGGAACAGTTTTCCCACTTCCAAGATTTCCGGGATTTTGGGCGAATATGTCATTGACTCTTTCATGATGTGATCTCATCCCCTCGCCTTCGTACTTCGATTCTACTCTTAGCCGAAGTCGCGTGCTTCTTTCCCGACCTCTAATCTCAATGCTTAGTGCTCAACGCTTTGGACTGAATCTACTCCTCTTTAATAGAGTCTTCGCAGATCATGTCTAGATTTGGGCCCAACAGTCTTGAACGTCATTGAACTTTGATCTCCTTTTCTTTATAACAGCGAACTTTGATCTCCACACTTTAATATTCCGTCAATGAAATGAAAGTAAATACTTTCTGCTTCTAAGAAAAGAACAATATATTTTCTGTTTTTAGCTACATTTTAAAAAGCTAGACATAATTCTCCACTTCGAAAAAGAACCTGTCAATTAACATTTTACATTCCGACAAGCACACATCTCCCGACAGTTACCGATAAAAAAGAAATTCGCATCTCTCTCTCCACATCAACAGCTCTGTTATGTCCACGTCATCACGAACTCCGAGTCTCGTCTTAAATTCACCTCTTTCTCTCTCTTCAGACACCACCACCTTTGTCTACTCCTCCCTTCGTCGAATCTCACACCGCCAAATTTCGTCTTCTAATAAATCTTCTTCCTCTTCTTTCACAGATCTAAAAATCCCGTGAACCAAATAAAACAATCCGACGTAGACGAAGAATCTTCCTCCGTAGATCTAGCGAAGAAATCTCCCAACGGTAATTTACAAAATAAAACTCGATACAAAAGAAAAACAATTTCATTTATTCAAATGTTTTTTTCCCGTTAAAATTCAAATATGTGAAAAAACAAAAAAAAAACAAAAACGTTATGCAGATTTTGGGGGGGGGAGATGGCGCCGAGTATTCGAAAAGCGATCGGAGCGGTTAAGGACCAGACGAGCATCGGGATCGCCAAAGTATCGAGCAACACGGCTCCAGACCTCGAAGTAGCCATCGTGAAAGCCACTAGCCACGACGACGTTCCCGCCAGCGAGAAGCACATCCGCCAGATCCTAAACCTGACCTCCCTCTCCCGCGGCTACGTCCTCCCCTGCGTCGCCTCCGTCTCGCGGCGACTGGGGAAAACGCGCGACTGGGTCGTCGCTCTCAAGGCCCTGACGCTCGTCCACCGCCTCCTCGTCGAAGGAGTCCCTCTTTTCCAAGAAGAGGTTCTTCTCCACTCCACGAGAAAACGAGGCACGAGAATGCTCAACATGTCCCATTTCCGCGACGAGGCGCATTCGAGCTCGTGGGACCATTCGGCTTTCGTTAGGACTTATGCTTGTTATTTGGATCAGTTGCTCGAGTTAGCTTTGTTCGAGAGGAAGAGTGGAAGTAGTAGTAGAGGAAGAGACGACTTTCGATCTCCTCCTCAGAGATCTTATGATTACGAGAACGGTGTGTCCAGGAGAACTCGGTCTTACGGAGATGTGACTGAGATGGAAAGAAGAGACGAGAAGAAAGCTGCTACACCGTTACCTGAAATGCCCCCGGAGAGGATTTTCGGGAAGATGGGACATCTACAGAGGCTGCTGGACCGGTTCTTGAACTTGAGACCAACCGGTTTAGCTAAGAACAGCAGGATGGTGCTGATCGCGTTGTACCCCATTGTGAGGGAGAGTTTTAAGCTCTACGCTGATATCTGCGAGGTGTTAGCTGTTCTGCTCGATAAGTTTTTCGATATGGAGTGTACGAATTGCGTCAAGGCCTTCGATGCTTACGCTAGTGCGGCTAAACAGATTGACGAGCTTATCGCTTTTTATGATTGGTGTAAGGAAACGGGCGTGGGGAGATCTTCTGAGTATCCGGAAGTTCAGAGGATTACGAGTAAGTTGTTGGAGACGTGGGAGGAGTTTGTGAGAGATAGAGCGAAGAGAGGGAAGAGTCCTGAGAGGAAAGAGATCGAAGCTCCTCCTCCTGAGCCGGTAGCTCAAGAGGAGGAGCCTGAGCCTGATATGAATGAGATCAAAGCGCTTCCTCCTCCTGAGAGTTACACTCCTCCTCCTGAGCCTGAGCCAGCGAAACCGCTATACACGGATGATTTAGTTAATCTAAGGGAAGATGAAGTCACTGGTGATGACCAAGGGAACAAGTTCGCGCTTGCTCTATTCGCCGGTCCACCGGGAAGTAATGGGAAATGGGAAGCTTTCCGCTCGGATGGAGTGACTTCAGCTTGGCAGAATCCTGCGGCTGAGCCAGGGAAAGCGGATTGGGAACTGGCATTGGTTGAAACAGCTAGCAACTTAGAGAAACAGACAGCCGCTTTGGGGGGTGGGTTTGATACGTTGATGCTCAACGGAATGTACGATCAGGGAGTCGTTAGACAACACGTGAGCACTTCTCAGTTAACCGGTGGAAGCGCGAGCAGCGTGGCTTTACCTTTACCGGGTAAAACCAACACTCGAGTACTGGCCTTACCTGCACCAGATGGGACCGTGGAGAAAGTGAACCAAGACCCGTTCGCGGCTTCGCTAACCATTCCACCTCCTTCTTACGTGCAAATGGCTGAGATGGAGAAGAAGCAGTATCTGTTGAGTCAAGAGCAGCAGCTTTGGCAGCAATACCAGCGTGAAGGGATGAGAGGTCAAGCTAGTTTGGCGAAGATGAACATGGGTCCGGTTCCAAGTGGAATGCCTTATGGAATGCCACTTGTTCCGCCACCAACGGGGTGTTACTACAACAATCCTTTCTGATGATTCATTCTTTTTTTTGTTTGTTATTTTGCTCTCTCAGTGTCATATATGTGTAGATGACTCGTCTTTCACCTTCGATCTCGTGTGTTTTTTTTAATTGCATTCCCTGATTGTCGTCAAACGATGAAATCTCTGTCTCTTACACTTTTTAATAATCTTGATTCCATCTTGTATTAACACATTTTGATATCTTATTTGATGTTTTTAAGAACATTTTTGGTGGTTTGAGAGTTACAGTTTGACTTGCAAAACACTATAGGACTTGTTTGTCTTGGGTTGTGTGTTATCCTATCTCTTTTGAAGTCTGAGGCCATTGGTTCAAATTTTGTAGTTATTAGGTGAAATAGATTTGTTGCTTTCTTATGAATTACGAGATGCATATGGAAGTCGGATCAAATTCTGGAATGGGACAAAGAGGGTCAAAAAAATCTAAAAAGGACCACTTCTAATTTTAATTAAAAAATAAATTAAAAATAAATCAAAATTTGGGGAAAAGACCATAAGACTTAAAGAATCAAACATATTTACTAGTTTCTGCCATGACTATCCTACCCAGATTTGACCCGGATCCAGACCCAAAATCCGACCCAAAACCCTATGCAATTTTAACCTTAATTTTCTTCTTCTTCTTCTTTCTTCTCCATTAATGTTCTTCCACCATAAAACAAAATCAAAAATTTTCTTTAATAATCCACTAATTTTCTTTTTCTTATACCAAATCGATCAATCCATAGTCATGTTCAATCAATTATATCTTATTTAGAATCAAATTTCATCTTTTTCTTATGAGATTCAAGATAAAAAAAACGCAGAGTATTACTAATACAACTAGTACAACTCCAACTAGTACAACTCCAACTAGTACAACTAGTACAACTACAATGAGTATAACTAGTACAACTTTGCAATTAATATAGTGATTTTTATTTTTTGTTTTCAGCGTATAAAGATGATAAAAAAAATGTTGTAGAACCAAGAAGACATATTGGTCTAATCTTCCCCGCCTGCATGATTCAAATACATGAATAGTATATTTTTAATAATATTTGATTTGACTAATGATTTGTTACAAGTTGTACCAGTTATACTAGTTGTACTATTTTCGAAAAAAAATCATCTTCATCTTTTTGCTCTCGAGACCAAAAAGGTAGATACGGAGCCAGAAAAAAACTCAACCATGGTTCCAAATACACGAGTCACCTGAAAAAGAAGAGAGAGGGAGTGTCGGCGATGAGTATGAGTGACTCACCGGCGATGAACAAAAAGGACTCTACTGTGAAAAAGAGAGGTGCCGCACCGAATAAGAAGAAATATATAATGAAGAAGAAGAAGAGAGATACAACGAAGAAGAAGAGAGATACAACAAAGAAGAGTGAAGTCATGACAAAGAAGAAGAAGCTCGATGGTGGTGTCTACGGTGGTCCTCGTCAAATCTAACCAGGCAGGTTCGGAACCGCGAGAGAGAAACTGCATCTCCTTTTGGTAAAAAATACCAAATATTGAAAACTCTCAATTAAAATAAATAAAATTTTGTCACCATTAACCAATTAAGATATTTGTTCGTTTATTTCATATGGAAAACATGATTTATTAGTCGTGTTAGTTACACTAATTGTATATTATACATGAATTATATAATTTATATACCAATTATATCAGATATACTAGTTATATCATTTGTTTGCATGTTTAGTTGTACAAGTTATATTACTTATATACATACAAATAAGAGAAGTCGTGTGGCTATGATCGAACAAGGGAAAAATGATCTAGGAGAGAAACTGGGTCCCAGCCGAAAGAGAGATGGAGAGAAAAAATATTGTGTGGTTCAGATTAAAAGAGATGAGATGATCGAATGGTTGAGAATGCATTTTCATCAAATGCAGTATAGTCATTTATAATATATAAAATAACAAGTAGTTGTATCAGTTTTTTAGTTGTACTGGCTGTACATAGTTGTACTAGTTTTTGAGTTGTACCAGTTTGTGCATAGTTGTACTTTGGCAGTGAAATCGTAAAATATCAGTTGTACCACATAATAACTACAATTACATCAGTTGTACCACTTATTTATGTTTACATGTCTTTGCCCGGTTACATTGAAATCATCATTTTCATAAAAATATATTTCATGTATGTTTTCTAAAAGTTAAGTGGACAAACAAGTTAACAAATCTTATAAGTATAAGGTAGATCATGTAAGCTTGTGGAGTTCTGTAATAATTTTCAAAAAAAAAGATCCAAAACTTTAAATAAATTAAGAGAAACTTACGAGTACATACAAATTGAGATATTTTATTGTTTTTCTCATATGAAATACCAAATTGGTTTTGTCAAGTTTATGAGATGTTAAAGTTGTACCAGTTATACGAGTAATACTTGTTTAATATATAATAAAAATGATATCAATCGTTTATATGTCTAGGCTTAGAGATTGTACCAATATTTTAACTTTATATCTTTGCAAAAATATGTTTGATATTTTTTTATCTTAATAATATGGCTAATATAGTTTATAAATCTCAAATATAATATATGAAATTTTGTCATCATATACAAATTAGTATATTTGTTTGTTTATTTTACATGTAAAACATGATTTAATAGTCGGGTTAATTATAGTAGCTACATATTATATATAGATTATAACATTTATATACTAGTTATAAAATTTCTTCACATGTTCAGTTGTACGAGTTATACTAGTTATACCCACTCGAATTAATGAATGAGATATGGATGATCCTATGGCTGTAATTGAAGAAGGAATAAATGATCATGCGGTTGAGATTAAGAGTGAAGAGAGAGAAGGAAATATAGATGTAATCGTGTGGCTGAAATTAAATCGTAGACAAGATGATCTAACGGCTATGGTTGATATTTCATTAATGGCATTTTCGTAAATATCATATTTTTTTCTTTCCTTATGATCTGACGGCTCTGGTTTAAAGAGAGAAAAGATAATCGAATGGCTCATATTATTCTTTCATTAATGGCAATCTTGTAATTTTTTAATTATTGTCCCACATAGATTAGTTTTGGTGGTTGTAAATTTTTTTTCGCCCATTTGTCCTATAACAGATTAAAGTCCATGGAAGTCTCTGTTAGACCAAAAAGTAGGTGACCCAATGAGGTTATTATATATTGACAGCTAGGATGTGACCCTTTTGTATCAACGATCAGTCGTTTAAATTATGGGCAAAGAAAGCTGGAGTCTCTTCATGCCCAACTCACGTCAGGGTGTCTTATTTTTATATAACCAGGTCACTTTTCTGGATAAATGAATATCACCGCCGGACAATCATGTGATACGTACTATATAATAAATGCTTGACTAATTTTGGGAAGGATTGGGCTCGGCTCTTTCAGTTGACCATCTTGTTTATGAACATCAGAATTTGATTGAAATAAAAATTTAGTTTTCGAGACAATAATATATTCCTCCTTTCGTCAAGGTATGTTACAGAAAATATATAATGCCAAAATAACATCATTCTATGCAGTCAGGCCTGATCTATTTCGGCCCAAAAGCACGAATTTTTTTGGCCCTACCGTTTATAAAAACATGAAAATACTAAAAACCAAATTTTGGAGATTTAAACTCAGCTCAGTCTATGCAGAGTCACGGGCTAAATTCTGATTTTTGGTCTGATTTTTAGTAGACCAAGGGTTTAGTTCGAAATTAAAACCGATTTAGTGTCATGGTCCTCTAGTTTAATCTCTGTTGTCGTATCGTGTGGTCTAAATTAAAGTTTAAGGGGCGGTTTATCTCGGGTTTTGGAATAAACTCGTTTTCGCAGTGGTGAAAAATGTAGCAATGTATTTTAGGTTGTGCTGGTTCCGAGTGAGAAATCACCTAGTGAGTGTTCCAAGGTGTTGCTAAAATGTATTGTTGTATGTGTGGTTAAACTAGTGTGGTCAAAAATTGTGTACCAATTTATCGGTTAATGAAATAGTTGATGCAGCTCAGTCTACATTATATCTTTACCAATAGAGCTACAAAATACATGTTGCATTAGTCGGTCCCCAAAAATATTAAGGTTGGCCAACCCTGAAACACATATTTCATCAACTTCTATTTAGGGTCGGCCTTGATTCTATGGTCCGTTACAGATATTTAATGTTAGCTAAAAAGCTATATATTATATGAATAAATCTACAATGTTTAGTATATAAAGACAAGAAATCCCCAAAATAAAAATTAGTCATATAGACGTAAGTTGTTTGGCCAAAAACTCTAGTTTCACAACTAGAGCAAGAGTTCCGCCGCCCACATATATGGGTCATAAAGAACTGAATTGCTCCTATTTGTCTATAATACAACATCTAAAAGAGCCATCTCCATGCACACTGACTTGAGTCAATGTTTTGCTTAGATCCAATCCCTTGAATATGCTTTAGCTGAAGTTTGTCAAAATTTCTAGATACAACAAGAGCCAGAGTTCACAATGCAGCTCGAACAAGAGCCCGAGCTTTAGCCATAGCCGGATCTTGATCCCAGGCCCGGGCTTGAGCAGATACCTAAGAAACATTTGCATGGGGCCTACAAATTGTATAGGTTTTTTGGGTTTGCATTTTCTGTTTTTATTATTAGCATATGAAAGGAAAAATCAGTTTTAGGACGTGTTTTGAACATATAACATGATAAATGTTTAATTTTTTTTTCACTCTCTTATATAAAATGAAATAGAAAGATAATTTTCAGAATTGATACTTTTATAAATTTTAAGGATATTGTAATTCTTAAATGTAAATTAGAACTTTAATAATTTAAATTTTTAATTTATTAGATAGGGTTTATATTTTTGGTTTCGTATTGGACCCGAAATATTTCAGGACCGGCACTGCTTGAGCCACAACCTTATGAAGCTCTAGTCGGGCCTTTGAACTGGAACTGTTATGATATCTTAGAAGTCAATTGATAGCATGCCAATAGCACACTTTGTAGGTTGATACATGAGTTGATATAGTTTGTTAACAGTGAGAAATATATCTAGTTGAAAGAGGTATTGAAGGATTCCTACTATTGTCCTATACTGATGGGACCATCAAATCAGTCACTGAACCCGGAAGTCGACCAATCACACTATTCAACCAACCAAAGAGCCAGCCATGGCATATACGCATTAAAATGCCATATCTTATCAACCGTGAGTGATTTTACCATGAACCCACTTTTCATGGATTCTACACTCTACCATAAGAGCTTCAGCACTTCCATATGAAACCTAAGCTACACTTTGTTTTGCTTCTCATCCCACAATCCTTACTCTGTTCTACCTTTCATTACTCCAAACAAGACAAAAGGTAGAAACCATGTTTGGATTCTAGTTACCAACACCAAAGACAAATGGAAACTTCTTATAGTTTTTTCCCCAACACACTTAAGCTGAGAATTATAACGAACCATATGTACAAAATACTCTCTCTCTAATCTCACAATCCTAACAAATCTACACTAACCAAAGAGAACAACAAATCTCTAGTCACCAATCAACATAATATGATGCAAATCAATCTGAAGTTTCTCATGAAGAAGAGACACATCAGCATCCCCTTTCTCCTCCTTTGCCGCCAACTCCGCCACCGGAATCGCCGCAAGAAACCTCTTTATATACTCTCTACAACACTCTTTACCTTTACAAACCAATTTCTCTTTCTCATACATCAAACTCGAATCATCAAACTTGAGAATGTACGCCTGCTTGCAACCTTCGAACAGTCTCTCCCCTAACGAATCAATCACACAATACCCTTCTATATCTCCTTTCACCACAAAGAAATGATCGTTCCAGCTCATAATATAAACCCTAGCCTCCCCAATCTCCGACGCAGCCCTTACCTCTTTCTCCACTTCGTCCCAGATCTGATCAAACGACATTAAACCCTCCAGCGAAGCGAACCTCTCCGGGGAGAAAAACCCGGTAAACGATTTATCGGTACAAACCTTAACCGGCCGTAGCTTGGCGGATACGACCGTCTCCAGATCGAAATGTCTGTCCGGGAACAGCGTCAGATAAGACTCTTCGTCGGAGAGGGATTGCCATAAGGAAGATCCTTGCGTGATCAGCGAATCGAATTCCGTTTCCGAGGGATTGATTAGCCGAGGATTCGCTTGGAACCAGTGAGCAACCACCACCGCAACCGCCGCGCAGGCTGCTTCTCCGCCGGCTTGTTCGCTTCTCTGATCGATCGACGCCGTGTAGACTTCCGATCTCAGCTTCGATTTTCCGTCCCGGCTCGATAGATCCTTTGCTACCCATCTGTTCGGCTCGAACGATAACTCCGTCGCCGGCTTTTCTGATTCCGTCGCCGCCGACGGTGGTGTCTTTGTTGTACTTTCTTCCTCTCTCTGCGAAAAAATAAACCGGTTCCGGTTAGGATATAAAATCACATTTGGTTTTTGAAATTTGCTAAACCGGATGATTACCGGTTCTCTTCTCCAGGTCATTGAAAAGCTTAACCGTCGTCTCTTCCACCAGTTAAACCCGGCTTTATGACCCGGTTCAGATTGGTTCTCCGGGCTTGAATTCGACCCCGTTCCTAGAATTGGGCTAACTCCGCCGGAATTTGAAGCGGTGGCCGGTGAGGAAGAGGAATCGAAGTCCATTCCGCCGCGACGACTTGGCATATTCGTCGTAATCGCTGAGTCAACCGTTACCGGACCGAGTTGGGTAAAGTCGTCCGGTTCGTTTCTTACTTGAGAAAAAGTCACGTTGACCTGATTTAAATAAACAACCGCGTGTCTTAATTAATTAAGGATTAGGATTACCTTACTAATTTATTTCGGACTTTTTTGAATAAAAAGGAATTTGACTAATTAAATGTAAGCTTTCCCTGATGTTTCCGTGAGTATTATATTATATATCCAATGAGAACAAAGAACAATTCAAACTGGTAATGGCTTTTGATTAATTTTAAAATGTGATTAAAATTTTAATTGACCAGCTTACCACAAGGGTTGCTTCCTTCCAAAGTAAACCCTTTGACCTAATCGGAAGCTTTCTCTCCACCGTTGATTCAAGTTTCGAAGGTAACTCCGACAAATCCAACGACGCTTTTCCGACGATAGCCTTTTTGTTTTTTGCGTCTATAGTCTCCCCCTAATAACCCCAAGGATTAGACCATGTTAATTGAAATGTTAACGTAATTAGATTGATTATGCGCAAAGATAATTAAAGAAAACTCACGTAAAAGACAGTGAAGGAAAGGTTCCACGGGCCAACAATGCAACAAACCCGTTCGAACTCATCCTCCCATTCCACATGGCTTGCGCCCAAAGCAATCGGTTTAGAGGTCGTGTGGTTGGCGGGTCGGTTTGACCGATAGAAAGGGACGAGCCCCAATCCGAAACCAGAGACCGGTCCTTTCCATTTCAACTCCACCATCGCAAAAACATTCTTTGCTACCGTTTCCCCTCCGAGAACAACCGGTAAACCGTGGAGCCGCACCGGCTTCACCGATACGTGAAGCTTTCTCACTTTCTTGGCCATTGATGATTTGAGAATTTGTTCCGCAGGTTTTCTCTTTATTTGGGGTTCTCCTTTTGTTGTTTTTTGGTTTTTTGATCGAATCTCCTTTTTGTTTATTTCAGGTATTGATAAATGTGTGAAGCAGGCGTTATTTCTTGTTTTATATACAGAATTGTGTATATGTGTATGTAGAGGCGTATGTATTCTAAAATAAGGCATACGAAACGTAGAGAATATTGAAAAGGTATCAAAAGACAGCAAAGAGAGAAACCCTCCATGAAAGAAAAAAACAATTAAAAAGAAGCCTAGAAAAGCGACTTGGTCGTATTGATGCGGCAAATGGAGCAAACCCGCGTTTTTAAGAAATGAGAACGAAGGAACAACAAACATCACGTGTGACTCGTATCTTCTTTTCGCGGGATAAAGCTGACGTGGGTTTATTTAATTGGATTGATGACTTACGTACCTTGGTTTAGTTTAATACTACAACCAGAAACTTGGTCTCCTCAATACAACCTTTTGCAAGAGAACTTAGATTCGGACTGGTCCGTCTATTCCTTTTATCATTTATAACTTTTCTTCGAATCGTTGAATGAAATTGTTAATCATTTAACTAAAATTTTCAGAAACATATATTTCCACCTAACTAATAAACTTTAGTATTTAGTTGTTGTAATACAAAAATATTACAAGATTTATAAACGCGTTCCCATTATAAGTATTGGACATAGGTCACTGAAATATCCGGCCCAAAAATCTTTGAATAGACTGTAGGGTTTGTAGCAGTATACTGTGGAACTTTTAAAAAAAAAATTGATTTGACGATCTATGTTATTAAATTATATTTATCATTTTGGTTATATCTGTTGTCATTTTTTTTTTTGATCGACCGATTAATATTAATTCAAAAATAGGTTTATGAGTCAGGACCCAAATACAAAGATAAGCAGGCTTCAGCAATAATGTTGGCTGGCCCGTTGCTTGTTCGGAGAATAAAATTGAAACAACATAGAAGAAAGGGTGATGCCGGAGAGAGAACCAGAGAGTTGACGTCCTAGAGTACTCCAAAGAGGTCTGAAGATCTTCTTCCCGTGGTGATTGTTCTGAGGAGCACTTGAGAGTCTATTCTGAAACATATTTGAGTAAGGTTGAAGGAGGCGGCATGGATTAGAGCTTCTCTTAGACATCTGTTGTGATCTATCAACCTAATAACAATAACTCTAACACCCTAATTCCCACACCAAACATGATACAAGACGTAAGAAGAGAACTGGAAATCTCTGCTAGAATTAATTCTGATTTTTCTGATGTGAAAACATGGAAAATAAGCTTTTATTTATTAGAAAAAAATTATAGGTTTGACTTTAACAGACCATAGACTTGACGGACTTCCCTTTATACTCGAAAAAAGTTTGGGCTTGGGTTTTTGGATTGTTACATAAGAAGTAAGGATTTGTGTACTTTTGACAAGTCCAAGTGGCTGTCATTTTGGGATTCACTCCTTTCTCGTGTTCTATTATATTTTCTAGCTAAGAAGCAAAAGTGAGATGGCGTTAGCGAAATTAACATCCAAAATACAGAAAGAGATGATGTTCTGCCATTCTGGTTTTATACCATACCACTATACCAGTAATCTCATGGAATACACAAGAGGAAACACAAAAAGAATATTGTTTCCCACTCCATCTGCTCAGCTGCTCACGTGCCTTTTGAGTTTCAATTTTCTTAGCTTGAACCTTTGGATGGATTAGAGTGTTTGTTTGCCACGCCTACGCTCACGTGACGCTTCTATCTTCAAGTGAAGAATCAGAGAACTTCACCTCAAAAACCTCTACCATAATCTTTGGAACCGAACATTCAATTGCTACTTGTCAGTTGTCACATCACTGCAAACTCGGCTTCTTGAAGCTTTCAGTGGTGCATTCAGTGCTTCATTGTATTTACCACTTGGGAATGTTTTTGTCAAGATCTCCGCCTGATGTCTCTGATAGAGCAACAACATGTAATAATCCAATCTCACAAAATTTCCTCTAGATGTTATGAAGTCTCATGCATTTCTCAGTACTCACTTGACAGCTTGTTTACCAATGGTTCTCCGAGCTTCTTGTTCTATTTTTGTAGCTACCTTATAATACTCATACATGTTTATAAACACGCACAGAAAGTAAAAAACCGCCAGTATGTTTCATAAGACCAGTAAAATCAAATACATTTAATATCATTAAGGCATTAATGAAAGACTAAAGTAAATGTCATAAAGAAAAACATGTCTCGTTGGATGAATGAACGGTGCAACAGAAGGACAAATAGATCATTTGGCAATTTCCAAATTTTTGCTAACTTTTAATCCTCCAGAGAAAATTTCCCAGGTTGAGTGAACTTCTTTTCCAGTTGCTCCACTTTGTTGAATCTAAAACCTCTGATTCTTATTTCCTCTGGAACCGACGTGTCCTTGTAGTCTACGGTTTCCATGGTCCAACCATTGTTCTTGATCGAACCTCCAAGTTTTACCTGTTTTTTCACATGATAGTCTCTTTACATGATCCTATAACCAAAGAGATGACAAATGGGACTTTTAACATACCTCTGCATCATCAATGGAATCTACAATAAGAGCACCGTCCAAGGAGAGGTTATCAATAAACACATTACGACCCGTAATAGCCATAGTGGATTTTTGAGAGATGTCGCAGTTCCCACTGACTTTCGTTTTGATGTCAGAGAAGATCATCCCCCATTTGGGTTTCCATGTGATACGAGACCATACTTCAACTTCTTGGCCGTTCAAGACCTGCTTCACAGGCTCTTCCACTTTGACACCAGCCTAGGGAGTTAGTAAACCAAAGAAAAAAATGATTCTTTAGGGACTATAAGTATAAACCATCATGGAGAAGACTACTAAAGATATTTTTGGCTCAAATCAAGCGTCTCTAGAGGCAAATGTAAAAACACTTCATTTACCTTTTGAAGAATACGGCTGTTAGCACGATAAATAGCCATTTCTCCAGAAGTTGCACTGTGGTATGGGTTTCCCTTTGGTACCTTCATTCATATTTAACAGAGAAAATGAGTATTAACAAGTTGATTAGTCTCAAGAAAGTTTAAGAAATGAGCTTCATTAATCATTTAACCTTAGCAGCGTCCTCGGGGTTATTCTTAACGGGTGCATAAGCAAGCCATATATCCATCACCTACAAGAGGAAACATTCTCAGAACAAGCCATGAATAATTTAAGTACTGCTTTACTCTAACAGATAGCAGTTACCGTGAATCCAACACGTGCTGTTGGTGGCAATGTCTTTGGATAATCTTGCATCATACACTCTAGACGAGTTGAAGACTTAAATGACGTTTTGGTACTATCCTTGTATCTAATTACAAAATCCCAGAAAAATAGATGTCAAAGCCTAGAATCCAATTTTCTGCTAACAACAATAGAAGACGAAGAGTTACTTTGGATTAACAAACTCCTTAATGGCCCCTCCAGTTTTTTGCAACTCTTCTTTGTATGAACCCAGTTCAAGAATTAACTGCATGTTAAAAAACATCATATACAAAACATCAAGAAACTTGAAAATCTTCCTAATCAAAGCTAAAGTATAGGCTCCTGAAGTAGAAGGCAACTCACTTGATTAATATTTCCAGGGAAAGGGGAATAGCCTGTCTCACAGTTAACATCCCCATCAGGGAATCCAGATGCCCTAAGTAGAGGATCAAGTTGGTTGTACTCCACATTGATCACCATAGCTCTGCCTGGAAATCATTTGAATCAGTACTCCCAATTATCAAAAAAAAAAACTGTATATTTGATATCCAGTATAGTTTACCATCAGCATGGGTAAGTTTAGTGATTCCTCCAATAGCTTCTTTCGCCTTGCGGGGAACAGCCAGAGAGTTTACATGATATTGTTTGGTAGCACTCACACCCAAAGAAGCTGGAATTGCCTGTACCAAGGAATTATAAATTTCCCAATCAGAATTATATTTGAATACTTAACAATTACCACACAAGAGTTAGGTAGCTGCTACTAACATTGAAGAGAAGTCCATTTGTATCTTGGAAAAACAAAACCCATTTTAGACCAGCATCAAGCCTGAAATTGCAAGAAAATAAAACAGGATAAAATTTGTAGGCAGCAAAGTAATTAATGTTATATATACGAGAGGAAATGTTTGATAGAAGAAATACCATTTATCAAGAAGACCACTTGAATAAAGAAGTGAATGTACATCGCCATGACCATGAGGCTTTGTCTGTGGATAGACAAGAATTCGAGAGTTTAACTTGCAAATATTGTGGTAGATTTTGGAAACATTAACAACAAACATATAGTGATATGGTACCTGGATCTTGTATTTGTTGTTAGAGTCTAACGCAAGTCTAGCATCATTGTCATCAAGGCATGCAACTTTTTCCTACAAAAAAACAGTATTCTTCAAGACATTTTTTACGTTTTAAAAAAATCTTCTCAAGGATCTTAGTAGTTGACCATTTACCTGCTTTAAGAGATGTACTTGAGTAGATTTCATCCCAAAATAAGAGTTTAACTCTAACAGATCTTGTGTGCGTGAATGTGTATCATCAGATGTCATGATAATGAAAGGAATATCCGTCTGATTTCCATCTGCCATGCGAAAGGTACAAGTACGATTAGAGATGAGAGATATGTATACAAACTGTTACTTATTTTGTCACTTATGTTCGAGGAAAATGGGTATGCATAACGTGCTAATATTGTGTCAAAGAAAGTAATAGAAACATACCAGAAGCGACCTTGTGGCTAGCTTCTTGGAGAGCCAAAATGGATTCAATGTAGTGCTGCAAAAAGCAGGTCCCTGTAGTTGTCTCCCTTGGAAGTGCCACCTAAGAAATGGATTCATAATTGGATCAAGTATGTCTTAAAGCGTCAAGTACACCTTTATGTTCCTCAATGTTTTATACCACATTGCAATATTGATGGAAAGCATTCCATATAATACGAGAGCTCAAAAGGGATGGATTATTGAACAAGAAGTAGAATTACTTGAATGAACACGTTGTAAAAAGCAGTAAATCTTATATATGTGTCCTGTCAATGAAACAATTCTCCATATATTTACCTTGATTCCATTGTAACCAAGACGCTCACCAAGCCCACCAGCAACAAGAACAAAAGCAGCTTTCCTAGCTTCGACGACACCTCTTTTCTCCATTTCGATGAAGTTCTCATCACCAAAAGTAAGATTTTCACCTGAAGGAACCTGCAAGACCACAAGAATCGTTTTGTCAAAAAAGAAAGCCATTACACAACAATAACACACTGTTTGTATTCATAACACTTACGGAAGGAGAGAAACCATCGTATGGGTTCTTCCCAAGCTTTGAATCAGCGAGAAGCTCTTTAGCAGTCTTAATGTACGCTGCTAAGCCCCCTGGATAGCTTGAATTCAAGCGAGCAATCTAAAAAATACAATTATTCCAAAATGAATACTATTTTTTTTTGGTTGTAATCAATTAATTAACAAAGATCAAGAAACGAAACCTGATCGAAGAATCCTAGTTTCTCATTGTCACAAACGCCTGGCTCAGACCAATGCAGGAAGAGATGACTCTGACCATTCTCCAACAGTATCTTGGCCAATTCGATCTGCGAACCGAACCAGATCAGCAGCATAAGAATCACAATGGAAATAATAACAAGTGGCAACACAGAACATATCAACACATACCTGATCAGGAGACAAGATCTCGAGGTTACTCTGGAGAGCCGGAGCGGATGAGAAGAGATCGGAGACGCTCGAATCCACCGTAGAAGAAGCCATGAGAAGACAAGAACAAAGGAACAGAGGATGTTTTCTGTCGTAGTTTAAGAAAAAATAAATAAAATATTAATTCTCTTTGACTTATGATGCACAAAGGTTAAACATGTTAAGGGGTATATTCGATTGCTATATTTGATTCCTATCATATTTAAAAGAATCTACTCAAATATAGAACCAATATACATATACTAATATATGCTTTATCGGTTCTATATAATGGGTAATCTACTAAACCAAACTGGACACACAAACTAATCTTGTCTCTACCGAAACTCTCTAAGAGAGAGATAATGCGATCCATTAACTAGGACTAGGACTAGAACCTTAATCGGAAGGAAGAAAGTGACATATACAACGAAGGACTCCACGAACTCAAAGCGGGGACAATTCAATTAGAGAAATCGAAAGGACAATTTAATTCACATCTTACAGACGAATCCAAAATCTCTATTCATAATGTTTTTTGAGATTTAAACTCACCCAGAAAGAAATTCGGTAGGAAGTGAAGATACGATTGAGGAAAGGAAGCTCTAACCAGACATGGAGATTGCGATCTAGAGAGAGAAGAAGAAAACACGAAGCTGTTGTAACTTAAAAACCTGCGTTCAGTTTTTTTTTCTCCACC
Source organism: Brassica rapa (assembly GCF_000309985.2). Classification (NCBI taxonomy): domain Eukaryota; kingdom Viridiplantae; phylum Streptophyta; class Magnoliopsida; order Brassicales; family Brassicaceae; genus Brassica; species Brassica rapa. Next base: position 38,581,541 of record NC_024803.2, on the reverse strand, counting down.
AACTTTCTGTTTCAATATTTTCTTTGTACTCTTCTTATTTTTACTAGAGTCTTTGTCCGCGCTACGCGCGGAAAATACTTTTAAATATTTTAATTTTAGATGATTAGCTATGAAAAAATCAAATTTCATTGTTTATTTAAATTAAGATTTTATTATATGTTGTACACCGGTTTTTCCAGTTTATGAATTAATTGATGAGGATAGACTTTGGCGGAAGAATTAATTTGAAGACGTAATATAAAAAATTATTAAGACATGAATAAAAAATAGAAAAATGTTTGGAGAGTTTTTTTGTTTTTATATAGCTTTGATTTGCCTTGATAATAACACAGTATATAGAATAATTATATTTTTATTTTTAAGGACGAATCTCCAAAAAATGACCTTTCTAAATTTATGTCACAAAAATAGCTCTCACAAACTAAAATGACCAAAATATCATTTTATTTTTGAAATTTTTTTTTTTTTTTATTTTTCAAAATTTGAAATCTTATCCCCAAAACCCCATTCCCCAACTCTAAACCCTAAAACCTAAACTCTAAACTCTAAACCCTAAACTCCACCCCTTAACTCTAAACCCTAATGTCTAAATTAATTTACTATTGAGATATAAGTGTATATGTATCTCTTTTGATGAAAAATTAAGTGCTATTTTGGTCATTTTTATTCTTAGAGGGTATATTTGTGACAAAAAAAAAATTAATGCTATCCTAGTCATTTTCTCTATTTTTAAATTTGTTTTTATTTTTTGACAATATCTAACATAATAGATAGTATTAATTATTTATTAAGAGTAACATAGATATTAGTCACTCTAACTTTTAACATGAGAGATCGAATATTAAAAATCACTTCATAAATAATAATTTAGATATATTTGATATATTTTATAAATATTGAATAGTTTGGATGGTTCAAATAAAAAGAGAAATAAATCAGATTATTTCAATTATTTTAAATACACCAAATAATTTGAAAATAGGTAAATTAAATATTTTAGTTTTAAAATAGTTTTAAATCTAAATTATATTTTTTAGTATTCATTTGATTTTTAACTCCAAATATTTTGGATGTTAGAAATATAAAAAATAGTTATTCATATTTTTGGTTTACTTTTGTAATTTGGTTTGGTATTTAATTTGCCATGTCTAGTTTGATTAACAAAGGTATAAGGATCTCCAAAAAAAAAGCAAACGGAAATGTCGAACCCGTGACTTGAAGGTATTGGCCGGCGCAACCTTATGTATTGAGACAGAACACTCTTTGGCTTTTTTTTCTCTCTCTCACACAGACATCATCCTCATCACACCCTTTCCTCGCACGCTCACATTCACCACCTCTCTTCTATTCTTCTTTCATGGCTTCTCTCTCAGATCTGATCCACCAGTTGCACTTCTTTGTTTTCCAATCTTAAGATCCAAACCTCTCGCCCAAATCAGTCGTACCTAACCTCACGCGCCACCGCCATGTCCACTCCACCACTGCTCCCTGTCACCAATCAGCAAGCTGTTCAATCTCAGCCACCAATCAACACTCCCGCCTTCCATACCTTCTTCTCACGCCTATCCACCTCGATCCGCGACGGCTTATCACAACGCCGCCCATTGGCAGAGCTCGTCGATCGGAGCTCCATGGCGCGACCTGAATCCCTCACCGACGCTTTGTCACGGATCCGGAAGAATCTGGCCTACTTTAAGGTGAACTACGTCGCCGTCATTCAATTATAAAGGAGGAGAAACAGAGGAAGTTGAAACGAAACCATCAAGGAATGAGTTAAGAAAATAATTGAATGAGGAAGTGTGGGTTGTGTGTGATAACGGTGAATTGCAGTGAGTCCTCCAAACGACGAAGAAAAAAAATTGACGGATAATTATTGTTTGTTATTAGAGTTTAGGTTTTTCTGAGATGGGGTTCAAGTGGGCCACTGAAAATTATTATTGGCCCAGAGATGTTATCAGATTTTTATACTTGTCGACTTGAGGCTGTTATGACGTGGCAGAATAAAGTGTTTTTATTGGCTTGAATTAATTGCTGACGTGGACAGCCTCCCTACTCCTCATATAACCCTTTTAGTATTAGATAGATTTAATTTTTAACCTTATTTATTTAATTTTGACCTTATCTTTATAATTTTTAACATTTAATTTAAGTTTTACCTTGTCAGTTTAGTTTTAAACTTTTATTTACTTTTCCAGTTTTAACGATTTTATTCAACTTTTGACTTTATTTTAAAAATTAATTTGTTTCTTAGATTTTACTTTATATTTTTATAACTTCAGGTGAGATTCATAAGCTCCATAAAGGAGGCATCCAGCTGGTGAATGTCTCGGATGCGCTTGCCGATCTATTCCACCAAATCAGAGGCGGGGTAAGACTTTTGCTAAAAATCTCGGACTGTTTAATCAACCTTTTAATAAATAACTAAACAAGAAGCCCATAATTATATTTTGTCAAAAAACAGCCCATGAGACATAAAGTCCAAGCTAATGGTTTTGTCATAATTATATACAGTATATCAAACGTAAAAATAAACATTGTGAATATGGGACTGCCACTGGCCAATGTGTTTATACAGTCAACCTCCAGGCGGCAGCAGGCTCGTTAATCAGTGAATCCCCATGGGTTTTAGATCGTATATGTTTGCAATTATGACAGTCGCTGTTGAGTTGGATTTATTATCTCATAAATTTTGTTTATATACAATTATGCAGGCTTTTAACGTTTAAACGAGTAAAAATTTGCATCTTAACGGAGTTGTTGGTCAGGTCTGTGCTATGATTGTTTTCAGTCTCTTAAGAGCATCTCCAACCCCACTCCATATTTTACTCCAAAATGAAAAAAATAGAGTAGGAAATGGAGTGATGAACAAAAAATAAAAGCATTACTCTATAAATGGAGTAATCTTTTTATTTTTTGTTCATTACTCCATTTTCCACTCCATTTTTTCAATTTTGGAGTAAAATATGGAGTGGGGTTGGAGATGTCCTAAGAGCATCTCCAAAAAAAAACTCTATTTTGAAGTTTCCAAAACTTTATATTTGAAATTTAAAAGTGTTCTTCTCCAAAAGCAAAACTTCAAATTCAACTTCAAAACTATTTGTATTTTATAATATGGTCCTTATATTTGTCATAACTAATTTGAATTCATAAAAAAATTATAAATAACTAGCACATGTATAAACATATTACAACAATAATAATTAATAAAATATTATATTAAAATATAAAATTTTAAACAAAAAACTTAATTAATATTAAACTTCAAACAAAATATCATATTATTCCTTAAATTGAGTTTCATAATGTATATATGATCTACTAGTGCATCTCGAAGTAAAAATGGCTCTCCTCATTTTTAATTTGTAGATTAGAGATAAAAATTGTTGAAATCATGTGATATTAATACTTGTAAATACATTAGCTGAGAATAAGAAAGTAAAAGAAAAACATAAAATATTGCTAAAAGACTAAATTTATTGATGATATTAATACTCGTGAATATATTCAATATGAATAAGAAAGAATTGTACGAAAAGACATCATCAACAACAACAACTATCTTCAGTTACACAAAAAAAAATTGGACAATATTTGGAAATTTTGAAGGTTCCAGATCAAACTTACCTGACTATTACTGTTGTTGCAATATTTAAATATGTATAATAGTTATGTCTTCATGTAATTTTTAAAAAAGTTTTTTTTTTTAATTTCTTTTGTATATTTTTGTTATCTAAATCTAGTTTTAAATATTTTAAATCTTATTTTAAAGTTTTATTTAAATTTATGTGTAAAAAAACTTAAAATATTTATGAGATATAATTTTTATAAGGATTAAAATAATAAACAAGAAAATATTTATGAATCATAAATGTGATGTATAATTATATGAACCAAAATGCAAATAAAAATATGAAACTTCAAATTTGAAGTTTTGAGTAGTGAAACTTCAAATATAGAGTTCACTCCTCAAAACTTCAAATTTGAAGTTTTGAAGTTTCTTTTTGGAGAGAAAAAAACTTCATATTTGAAGTTATAGAGTGTCTTTTGAAGATGCTCTAAGAGAAGTGAAACTCTATGAGTATCTTACTCTTAGAGCATCTCCAAAAGAAACTCTATAACTCTAAATATAGAGTTTTTTGCTCTCCAAAAAGAAACTTCAAAACTTCAAATTTGAAGTTTTGAAGAGTGAAACTCCAAATATAGAGTTTCACTTTTCAAAACTTCAAATTTAAAGTTTCATCTTTTTATTTGCATTTTGGTCCTTACAATTATACATCATATTTATAATTCTTAAATATATTTTTGTTTATTGTTTTAATCTTTATAACTTTTATATCTCATATATATTTCAAATTTGTTTTATAAATTTAAGTTTTACACATGAAATTAAATAAAAATTTTAAAACAAGATTTACAATATTTTAAAACTAGGATTAAACAACAAAAATATTACAAAAAAACCATAATAAAAACTTATTAAAATGTTTATTAGTGTAAGATTTTTTAATTAATATTTCTGTAATATTTATATATATATATATATATATACTAGTTATTTATAGAAGTTTTAAGAATTTACATTAACTATGACAAATATAAGGACCATAGTGTAAAATATAAATAGTTTTGAAGTTAGGTTTAAAGTTTTACTTTTGGAGAAGAACACATTGAAACTTCAAATATAGAGTTTTGGAAACTTCAAAATAGAGTTCCTTTTTGGAGATGCTCTTAAGAGGAGTGAAACTCCAAATATAGAGTTTCACTCCTCAAAACTTTAAATTTGAAGTTTTGAAGTTTCTTTTTGGAGAGTAAAAAACTTCATATTTGAAGTTATAGAGTGTCTTTTAGAGATGCTCTTATAGAGGAGTGTCTTGTTCAAATTTGAAGTTTTGAGGAGTGAAACTCTATATTTGAAGTTTCACTACTCAAAACTTCAAATTTGAAGTTTCATATTTTTATTTGCGTTTTGGTCTCTATAATCATACTTCACCTTTATGATTCATAAATATTTTCTTGTTTATTGTTTTAATCCTTAAAAAAATTATATCTCATAAATATTTTAAATTTTACATATAAAATTAAATAGAACTTTAAAATAAAATTTAAAATATTTAAAGCTAAATTTAGACAACAATAATATACAAAAAGAAACTTAACAAAAAGATTTTAAAAAATTACATGAAGACATAACTCTATTACACAAATTTAAATATAACAACAACACTAATAGTCATGTAAGTTTGATCCGGAACCTTCAAACTTTCAAATATTATCCAAATTTTTTTTTTTGTAACTAAAGATGGTTGTTGTTGTTTTTATGTCTTTTTCGTACAATTATTTCTTGTTCATATTGAATATATTCACAAGTATTAATATCATTGAAAGAAATTAGTCTTTTAGCAATATTTTATGTTTTTTTTTTATTTTCTTGTTCCAATATAATATATTTACAAGTATCAATATTACCCGATTTCAACAACTTTTAGCTCGTAATCTACAAAGTAAAAATGTGGAGTGTCATTTTTACTTCAAAATACACTAATAGATCATATATGCATTACGAAAATTATTTTATGAAATAATATGGTATTTTGTTTGGAGTTTAATATTAATTTATTTTTATTTAAATTTTTATATTTAATAGAATATTTTATTAATTAATATTGTTGTAATATGTTTATATATGTGCTAGTTATTTACAAAAGTTTTATAAATTCAAATTAGTTATGACAAATACAAGGATCATATTATAAAATATAAATAGTTTTAAAGTTGAGTTTGAAGTTTTGCTTTTGGAGAAGAACATATTGAAACTTCAAATATAGAGTTTTGAAAACTTCAAAATAGAGTTCCTTTTTGGAGATTCTCTAAGTATTGTGTACAGTTGCATAATAGTTAATTGTCAAAAATATAATATTCATAGTACCACTTTTCATATTTACATTAACTATTTTTATTCTCATTTTTAATGAAAAATAAAAAAATATTTATAACTCTAGGGTTAATTAATATAAATTTATGATTTAGAGTTGATGCGTGAGATTTAGCAATAAGTTCTATGACTTTGCACATATCTCATATTGAATAACACTTCATTTGGAAATAATTTTTAAAATCATTGATTCAATAACATGAGATTTTAACAAAATTCTAAAATTTTCTAAAACTATTAATTCAATACACCTCCTAAGTGTCATTAAAAATCATAATAGAGATAATAGTTAATGTAATAGATATTTTTAAATATAAAGTAAAATATAGAAGAATGCTATTTATTCTTTCTATAAATAGAAGAAAAATTAGCAATCTCTACTTTAGAAAAAATTTATATAAGTGGATTGGAGATATTTTAAGTGTACATATTACTCCCAAAAACAACTCTGCAAATCAATCTTCGTATAATTTCAGATTAATTAATTCAATGTTATGTCTTCTTATCCGTGTTGCGTCTGCTGAATTTCCGCACAGGAGATAAAAATAAACATCTGTCCAATGCTAAATATATTTTTGCGTCCTCAAATATATTTGATAATTTAATTGTTTCTATTTAAAATAGCTTGCTATAGCATAAATACTTAGAGCATCTCCAATGTATTACTCCAAATTTTACTCCAAAATGGTGTAACTCCAAAATAGAGTTGGATTTTACTCCAATGTATTACTCCATTTTTTACTCCAAACAAAAAGATTTTTTTTTATTTAGTTAATAATTGTTATTAGTACCTTCAACTTATAAAAAATTAACAATTAACCCAACTATTTTATGTTTACAAAATTTCTATAATAATATATTTTATTAAAATTAAATATTTATCATTAAAAATACAACTAGAGATTATCTTAGAATTTCAATTTGTGCAGATTTTATCATATGCAATTTTTCTAATTCAAAAATATTTTTATGCATTAAAATAACATAAAGAAAAAACAAAGTTTTGTTTTGTAATTTGATTTATGTATTGGGTCATATTGTTTGTTTGTGCATATATCAAGTTCAACAAGTACAAATGTTATCAATCAAAATTTTGACCCACAAAATTAAAAAACTCATCTATTCCGTTTGAATATTACTTCACTGATTTTGGTAGTTTTGAAAACAATTTATCGAATTAATTATTAAATTACTTATTTATACTATATTATATTTATTTTATATTTTTTATTCTTAGTTTTGACTTTTATGAGTTTATGCATATTTTAATCTTTTGCGGAGTATTATATTTTTTTATGATATTATATTATTTTAAGTATGAAATAAAAACATTAAAAATTAAAAGGACTATTTCATAAATATAAAAAGTTTAACTTCAAAATGGAGTAATGGGTAAGATTACTCCATAAATGGAGTAACCCTAGCTATTACTCTATTTTGAAGTTGAATATGGAGTGGGGTTGGAGAATATTTTACTCCATAATTGAGTTTGGAGTCAAAAATGGAGTAGGGTTGGAGATGCCCTTAGACGTGATGAACATAATGACCGACAGTTAGAAAATACAATATTTGAATATAAAAATATGTATTCTCTGCAAGAAAAAATGCACACAATGACCGACAGTTTTTAGAAAGTACAGTATTTGAATCTAAAAATGTAATGTCTGCTCTGCAAGAAAATACTTGTTGACAAAACGTGTAACAATGCAATTCCGCAATCATAACCAAGCATCAAAAACTTAAAATTTGGTATTGTCGTGAGGGGAGCGAAGACAAGATTCTCTTTTACAAGTCAACAAACTCTTTGTTACCCGAAGAATAAGTTCATCAAACGTTACGACAACGACAGAAGCACCAAATGCAACGTAAAGAGGAACGCAGTGAAACTAACCTAACGCGTGAGATGCACACGCTATGTATCTAAACGTTGACCTATTGTGTCACCGTTACTCTTCCCCCTTTATTTACTTCGCGTCTCAAGTTTCCATTTAATTAGACCTACTATATAGCTTAAGGGATTAGTAATTACTTTAAGGCGATTAGGCAACGTAAAAGTAAAGGAGTTTACAACTGCTTTTCATTCATTACGATGTTTGGCAAAGTTGGAAACTGAAAGAGTTTAGATAAAAAAAACTACTTATGAGCCACATCAGCAACAATTGAGAAACTTTTTGCATCTTACTTTTATACATTTACTTGTCTTTTTATCGAAAACATAATAATTACTCCAACTGTTTCTAAAGAATGTAATTTGAAGATTTTTTATAAACTGAAACTGAACGTATCTTTTTGTATGTCTATCCAAAGTGTTGAAAAAAAAAAAAGTGTTGAGAAAATTCATTTTTTATTCTAACTGTTTCAATATATTAATTAGAAAATATTATTTATTATATTTATCAGGGATTGAATATAGCTTTTCATACTTTCTTATTATGTGTAAAATTTGAAAAAAAAATCTGATACTCTTTATAAAACGAAAAGAAAATTAAAACTAAAAAACTAGAATTTAAATTTCTTAAAAAAAATATTTAATTTCCTTTTTGTTACTTCGTTTTTATTGGCTAATGTTAAAATTTATAGTACTATTATTTTAGAATCCGTCTCACCGAACGTCTCAATTATACAAAAAATACTAAAATTTGTACTAAATTAATTATAGAATGTTATTGTCGCAAAATTAAATTTGACTAAATAAGTTTACGTAGAATTCAGGTTCCTTTCTGTGAGATTTACGGAACATTAACAAAACAGTAAACAAATGGGACCGTTTCGTAATTCGTATAAACAAAACGTAAGTGGCTAAAAAGAAAAAACAAAACATTTTACCATATAATCGCATAATTTAAAAAGCCTAGGCCACGGAAAATATATAATCAAACACGGGACCCACCATAAGCCAATCGTCAAATAGGCAAGCACCTTTTCGCCACGTAGCACAACACAAGTCACGTAAGCCCTTCCTCTACATTACACGATCCAAAACTCAAAGTCTCTCTTCAACCTTTAAAACCAGTCCAAGAGATAGATAGAGAGAGAGAAGAGACTCATCTATCCTGCGCATCTCTCTCTCTGCTTATCCTACGCACCACCACAATGGGGAAAGGTCGCGCACTAAGCGACGGAGTGATAAAGAAGATCCTCCTCTCGTACACCTACGTGGCAATCTGGATCTTCCTCAGCTTCACCGTCATCGTCTACAACAAATACATCCTCGACAAGAAGCTCTACAACTGGCCTTACCCCATCACTCTCACCATGATCCACATGGGCTTCTGCTCCTCCTTGGCCATCCTCCTCATCAAAGTCTTCAAGATCGTGGAGCCGGTGTCAATGTCCCGCGAGACTTACCTCAGATCCGTCGTCCCCATCGGGGCCTTGTACTCGCTCTCCCTCTGGTTATCGAACTCGGCTTACATCTACCTCTCCGTCTCCTTCATCCAGATGCTCAAGGCCCTCATGCCCGTCGCCGTTTACTCCATCGGGGTCTTGCTCAAGAAGGAGTCGTTCAAGTCACGCACCATGACCAACATGCTCTCGATCTCCTTCGGCGTCGCCATCGCTGCTTACGGGGAAGCTAAGTTCGACGTCTGGGGCGTTGTTCTCCAGCTTGGTGCTGTTGCCTTCGAGGCGACCAGGTTGGTTTTGATTCAGATCTTGCTTACTTCTAAAGGAATCAATCTAAACCCGATAACTTCTCTTTACTACGTCGCTCCTTGCTGTTTCGTTTTCCTGTCGGTTCCTTGGATCTTTGTGGAGTTTCCGGTTCTTAGAGAGACTTCGAGTTTCCATTTCGACTTCGTCATCTTCGGGACCAATTCCGTTTGCGCGTTTGCGTTGAACCTTGCCGTGTTTCTTCTAGTTGGGAAGACCTCTGCTTTGACTATGAATGTGGCTGGTGTGGTTAAGGACTGGCTATTGATTGCTTTCTCGTGGTCGGTGATTAAGGATACCGTCACGCCGTTGAATCTTTTCGGGTACGGGCTTGCGTTTTTGGGTGTTGGGTATTACAATCATTGCAAGTTGCAGGCGTTGAAGGCGAAAGATGCGCAGAAGAAGGTTCAGGCTGGGGATGAAGAGGCTGGGAAGCTGTTGGAAGAGAGGGAGAGTGATGTTGCTGGAAAACGTAATGAGAGTCAAGATTGAGATTCAAGAAATGATGCAGTTTCAGGGGAATAAGAGCTGAAGGGTTAAAGGATGATTTTGGAAAAAGTCTTCATTAGATATGATCACTGTCGTCATCCACGTTTAAGTTTATGGCTAATTATATTTTTATATAGTGATTTGAAACTTCATTGCATCTTCTTTTTGAGTTTGTCTTTGTTTTCTTTTACATTCGAAATCCTTATCTATATGAGTAAACTATTGTTGTTGTACTAGTAACTTCTTTTATATTTTGCTCATTGAGTTTTTTTTTTACAATCTTCTTTCTCCAATGAAACCATTATTTGTTGAAATACGGAAGATGGTCATATCATTTATGGACTATGTCGGATCATTTGGAAGCAAGATCCATAATCTCCCCACACCGACAGAAGGGTTCTTTAAACCTCTCCAGATAGCCTCACTGACTTAGAGTCTAGTTAGTAAATGTGATTTTTTTCACCTCAACAAGTTCCTGTGTTTATGTTGGTGTTACATTACCAAATTGAAAACAGTCTAAACAAGGAACATTTGGGAACTTCAAGACTGGGACTGGCTTGGGGTAAAGATGGTTTTGGTTCCAGAATAAGATTCCTAAGCATGCATTGGTTTGTCGCTTTGCAATAGCCTGCCTTTCCTGACTCTAGGCAGATTTTTTCTATAGGAGAAGTGCTGTTAGGTTTTTGAACTTTTTTTGGGGGCGCCAATGAACGTTTTTGAACTTTTCTGGTTGATTGAGCCTTTTGTTTTAATTAACATTAACCCCAGAATATTTTGGCTGTTTAATAAACTGGGATGAGAATGTCAAGTTTGGGTTTTTTTTCATTGATGAAACTGTTAGAGGTAGTCTTCGTTTGCTCAAGTTGGGTGATCAAGTGAAAGATTCAGATCAACACCAACCTCTCATTTGTAGATAGGTTTCTTAATTTTTAAACCTGTGTCTCCCTTGTGTAGATTCATAGACTATAAAACAAGTTAAAGATAGAAAAAAAAGTTCCATCAAAACCAAAATTGATAGTCTAAAGTCTTAACAACATTTTCAAACTGCACCAAACATTAGATATATGTCACCATCCTCACTGACCGGACCCAAAAAATTACTGATTTGGTTTACACTTATCTCTCTTTAAACAAAATCTCCACGGACACTAGTAAACCAAATCAGCAATTCAACGAACGGTCCACATCTTGCCACGTTACTCTCTTATAAATCGCCACGTCGACACCTATTTATTATAATTTATAACACTCCTCTTCTACTTCCTCCTCTTTCCCGGACCGGAACAGTAGTGTCTAAACGGGCGTGATCGGAGAAGTGACAATCTGAATCAGAGCGAATTATGCGAAAGGTGTCGCAGATCTCTGCCGTTCTACGTCTAGCGTTGTCTTCTTCAAAACGAAGCAGACACACCAATGTCTGTCGTTCCTATTGCACTCCTCCAAATCCAACACCATCAGGTTTTACTCTCTCTTCTCATTCCCTCAAATTCTTTTTGTCTTATTATTGGGATTTGTTTCTGATCAGGTCCACTGACGAGTTACAGCAAGCTAGTGGAACAAGGGAGGCTTCAACACGATCCATACCAAGAGAAAGTCGCTTCAGCCTTCCAAAACTTGTTCGGACGATTGGAACATTTCGAGAAAGAAATGGAAGATTATCATGTATGAAGAAGATTTGGTTTTCAAATTGTTTTTGCATTTATGTGTATTCATTTTTTTTTTGTTTTTAAACTAGGTGAGATTAGAAGAGTGGGAGAAGAAGAGAGAGGAAGAGAGACGAAGACTAATGGTGGAAGAAGCTGAGAAGAAGGAAGAAGATGGTGTGTGGGCTTCTATGAATAAACAAGGTCAAAAGCTTTTAGGAAGATGGGTCTTAGGGTGAGAGGTTTTATTATTATATATATAAATGGCATCTTTCTTTATAGTTGTAAAGATTGTTTCTTTATCTGTTTTTGGTGGTGTTTTAGGAGAAGACAGATGAATGTAGAGCCTGGAGTTGGTAAATGGGTTTCTTACCTTAACCGAGAGAGGAAACTTGATTCCATTGTCGGTTCTCGTCCTGCAATACCTTCAGCTCCTAAGGGATTATATATCTATGGAAATGTAGGATGTGGTATGTTAATGCCAATGGATTATGCTCTTATTGTTGTTTCCATCTCTGTCGTGTAGCTAAGCTGAGAAAACCACGTGTTTGGTGTTTTTTCATGTAGGCAAGACTATGCTGATGGATATGTTTTATAGCGCCACCGATGGGATGATCAGACATCGACAGCGGTTTCATTTTCACGAGGCTATGCTGAAGATAAATGAGCAGATGCACAAGTATTGGAAGGAGAATGGTGAGGAGAAGTCCTCTCAGTATAGCGTTTCGAGCTGGATTATGAATCTGCCTGTTGATGAGAGAGTTAAAGAGTGGATAGCTGGGGAAGAGTTTTATAAGCAGCAGCTCCAGATGAAACACATTCTTCCAGCTGTGGCTGACAAGTTTCTCGTTGATCAGCAGTCGATTAAGAAAGGAGCCAGCATCCTCTGCTTTGATGAGATTCAGGTTAACTGTTATTATCAAAGCTAAATACAAGGGCTTACTTGATTGTTTCTGTAACTTGGGACTTTCTTGCATCATCTTTCTGTTTACAGACAGTTGATGTGTTTGCTATTGTGGCCTTATCTGGAATCATGAGCAGATTGTTGAATACTGGAACTGTTCTTGTGGCTACTAGTAACCGCGCACCAAGGGAGTTAAATCAGGTTTCTAAGGCTCTCTCTTCTTGTCTGTTTACTCTGTAGTAGTCACTAACTTTATATTGTAATGTTGTTGTTGGTACAGGACGGAATGCAGAAGGAGATATTTGATAAGTTTATCTCTAAATTGGAGAAACATTGTGAGATTATCTCAATTGGAAGCGAAGTTGATTACCGCAGAGTTGCAGCAAAAAACTCTGTTGAACATGTGCGAATCACAGACTCTTTAAATCATTTATTGTTGGCTTCTGCTTAATGAAATTTGTTAAATATGCATAGGTTCATTACTTATGGCCTTTGAATAATGCTGTTATGGAAGAGTTTGAGAAAATGTGGCGTCAGGTCACTGACCAGTACGGCGGAGAATTAACTTCCGCGACTCTACCAGTGATGTTTGGAAGGTAACTAGATGGTTTGATTTTCTTTCTTTTGTTACTGATCAGATTATATAAGTTTTTTTTTATAACATCAGAACAGTGGATGTTCCTGAGAGCTGTAAAGGAGTGGCAAGATTCACATTCGAGTATCTGTGTGGTCGACCGGTAGGTGCAGCTGATTATATAGCAGTGGCTAAAAACTATCATACAATCTTTATCTCTGAGATTCCAGCAATGAGCATGGAAATACGAGACAAGGTAAAATAATTAATATAACCAAAAAAAATCAAGATTTATGGCGACTTTTTGGGAGATGTATAGATTTTTTTTTGTCTGATGGGTTTTTGTGTTGATGTTGTCAGGCACGTAGGTTTATAACACTTGTGGATGAGTTATACAACCACCATTGTTGTCTTGTCTCATCCGCAGAGACGCCTATTGATGAGTTGTTTCAAGGAACTGCAGAGGGTACCCTCTTCGACCTCGAAAGGTAATTAGTACACACACTAATAAGTAGAGACATTGCATTACAGTGAATGGTTAACTTTTTGTATTTGATTGTCACATTCATTTTATTATAAATTTGCAGCTTCCAGTTTGAGACGGAGACGGAAGATTCTAGGTTAAGGCGAGATGTGCTTGCAGAAGGTAGCATAAGTGCTGCTGGCTCGCCGTCTTCAATCGTGAAAATGCTCTCTGGCGAAGAGGAAATGTTTGCCTTTGCTCGAGCTGTAAGTATAGTTTTTCATATTCTTTTAATCCAATGGTTTAAAGTATTTTTGGTTGATGACATTTGAAACGGTGCAGGCTTCGCGGTTGATTGAGATGCAGACTCCATTGTACCTCGAAGGAGTTCGTTTCTTGCACCCTTATTTCCATCAGCCAAAGTAAACTAAAAAGAAAATAGTACAAATGAATAAATGGTAAATACATATTTTACTCCATTAATTTATTTTCATACGATTATTGATTTTAGCATAAGTGACCGACTAATGGTCGGTCTTTTGCTTTTAATACTAAAACAATTCATCACGAATAAAATTCTTCTTTTGCTAAAGCATTTTGAGTAGCTTTAACTTTCTTAGTTTTCTTTTTATGTCACTAGAAATCTGCTAATCAAGTTTTAAAACTTCCAAAGTAGTGTGAGGTTGTCCAAGTACAATTCGTCGATTTATTTGGATAATTAAAATGCACTTAAATATCAGATATTAAAACGTATGCAGTACTGTAACCACCTTTCGTTGTGTTTTACATTATGTACATAGTTTTATGATAAACACACGTGACATTTAAATGCACCTACCAACGAAACCATTGGAAAAGTATTTTTGGTGGCATGCGATTGCGACACACGCATCTGTTATCACACCGTTTGAGTGGACTAATTTCTTAATGGAAAGCAATTAGTGAATTAACCTTCTTTTTTCTTTAAGTAAAAGTTGAATAAATATCATTTTTAATAGTTTTCAAGAAACCGTCACCGTCAAGACTCAAATTTCTAAAATGTTTAATCCAAATTTCTAAATAATTTTTTGAACAGCTTAGACGTTTATACATTTTAATAGTGTACTAAATATATATAATGTAGTATACTAAATATCAAGTTTTACCAATAATAAAATTCATATTATTTTATTTTTAAATATCAAAATTATTTATGAAAATTTATAAATGATATTATATTATTTAATATTTTAATATTATAATTTTAATATATTTTAAAAGATAATTACTACCGTATTAAGGGATTTAACGTCTAAACAACCGTTTAAAACATTGTTTTCCACATTGATGAGCAATTTTAGTTTGTTTATAATTGTTATGACCTATTCGTTTAAAATTGATGTAAATATATATATATATATATATATAGTAATTTATCTTCAAAATATAATTTCATTTTGGATTTTTTACATCACAAATTTCTAATGATGAAGCCACTATTTTTTATTAAAAAAAAATTCGGACAACTAGTTCCCAACACTTTAGAATATGAACTTCTTTTGAAAAAGAGTTAGTAAATAGTAAATACACTATTTTGTTGACAAAAAAAAATACACTATTTTAATTATTAATAAAGATGTTCATAACACACTGTTTTCAACTCATAAAAATGATATCTATATCGATGGATTGCCAACGTTCATACCGCACAAAGAAAGATTCAATGATGTAAATAGTTTTTTGCTTTACTTTACAATCTAACATATTCTACTAACAAAAATATAATAGCAGACAAATTTTACGATTTACAAAATGCTCAAAATTTCCTTTTATTGTATACTAGGTTAGTCATAAATCATCAATCTGTCTTACTTAATTTGTAGTTAATATAGTGTCTATTGGCAAAAAAAAAAAAATCTTCGTAAAAATATTTCTTATATTTCAAGTTGTAAAAAAATGTCAAAAAGCTGTAAAAAATTAGATTAAGTTGCCGAAATCATCATTTTAAATAGGAAAAATGACAAATAACACAAAAAGTATTATGACAAAATTAATACACAAGAAAAATGACTACGTTAGCACTAATTAAATAACAAAATGATTAAATTACTCTAAATCTTAAATTCTTACCTTAATCCACTCATAAGTATTTTTTTTACAATAATAACTAAACTATGATAAAAAAATTTATCCGTTCAGAAAACCAAACTGATGGGATGCAATCACCATAGAACATAATTGAAAAAGAATTCCGAACACCTTGTGCAAGCTTGTCTTCATTAGATTAATTGTTCTTTATATATGTCGAATCTTTAAGGTAGAAAAAAAACTTTTACTGCGTCGAAAAATTCCTCCAAGTGTGTAACAAAAGCTGATCATTCGTCAAGTGAAAACATCATCTTCGTCAATTGAGAACAATATGTTGCAAAAAGTACGTCTGAATAATCAAGGGTCTTCATGTACTCCATAGCCCATATCAAAGCTTCACATTCTGCATGTAGAACTGATAAGCTTATGTGGAGATTCATCGCCCCCATCATTTTCTCTTCTGATTCTACGGCTCTACAGAACCATCCTGTCCCGAGAATTTGTTATTCTCCTTTTAGTCTTTTACGCACCATCTATAATACAAACTCTCAAATGTTCCGATGATTGCCGGTCAAAGGGATGTGTACCCAAAAATTGTCTTTCTGAAATTGTGATTTGAACCTCCGCCCATACCTCTCCACTTCCGTAATTTTAAAAATTTCCTGAAGATTTTCATTCATATTATTGAAAACTTATTGTTTCTATTTTTTTTTAAATATACCATAATATCTATGAAAAAAATACTAAAATCATACTCTTTTACCAATCTCCATAAGAGATAATTCATATTAGTAAACATCGAAAAAGTTGGAAAAATAGCAGAAGTTGAAAGGATTTTTGATAAAGCTCAAGTTTACAAAATTGGAGGACATTCAAATAAAGCATGATTAATTGATTCTTCCTCTACGCCACAAATATTGCATCGGTATCACAATTGATACCTCATGACTTTAATTTTTTTTGCAACAGATATAGTACCTAAAATAACTTGCCAAACAAAATGTCTCAATTTCAAAACACATTTAAGTTTCCAACAGAAGGCCAATAAAGGTTTAATATTCAGACCATAAACGACTATTTCTTGTGCCTTATCTGAAAATAATGACTCAACTCTATATCTTAACTTAACAATATATTTTTCCGACTTCATGACTTATAAGAATCATGCCTATCATTTCGATTTATATGCAGACCTCTAACATATTTTGAATTTTTAATATCTAATCACTAAACTCAAATCTAAATATAAAATAAAAATATATTTTAAATTTTAATTGATGCTATTTTGATCATTTTTATGTGTTAATTTTATCATAATAAGATGTTTTAGTGTTATTATAAGGTATTTTCCTTTAAATAAAATCAAGCATATTAAACCCAAGTAAGAACATACATATTTAATATAATTTAAAAAGTAGAAACATATCTGATCTTTTCAAGCAAATTTGGTTACCTCGAAGTCCCCTAAGAAGTGGTAACCACTTAAAAACAATCGAAATGTTATGAGTTAATGAATCAAAATAATTTGCAACCATTTCATGAGATCAAACACTATTTGAAACATAAAATTAAAATAACAAACAAATAATTTCACACTGACACTCTTTGACCGATCTGGACGAATTTTCCATCTTGGCTTATAAAATAAATAAATTATGAAAAAAATAAAGCGAAAAATAAATAAAACGAATATCACAGAAAACATTAAAAAAACTTACAAGTAACACCGCAGCCTCCGCCCCCAACCACTCACCCATTCAAAAGGCCAAAACAACTTCACCTGCAAAGCAGCAGCTGCTGCAGTGAAACCCTAAAGGAACTCAACGAAAGAGACACAACCCAATATCTATCTTCGTCTCTCCATCGTCCCCTTTCCTCCAAAATCTCATCTTTCTTATTCTCAACGAAGATGTCGAGGTCCTGAGGATCCTTCACTGTCACCACCACTAAACCTCCAAGAAGCTTTCGTATAATCATGGGCAAGACTGGAATCAACTTGTTCGACGACACGAGCAATGGGTTCTTCTCAGTTTCCGATTTGGGATCCGACTGGAGCCTCCAGAACCCGACTTACCGCCCGGTTGGGGGGCTGTTCGCGAGCGTTAATCAGTTAGGAGCTGGGTTCGGGTCAGGACTCGGGTCCGGATCTATTCCGGATCCTCCTAACAGAGACAACAGTAGCTTCACCGCTCAGCTCAATGATCTGTGCACAAAGTACTCGCCTTTCAAAGAAGTGGAGGTGGAGGAAGAAGAAGTGATTGGTCAGAAGAAGAAGAAGAAAGGAGGTTTCAAGCTGAAGCTTAAGATCTCAAATCCTGCGTTGCGGCGGCTGTTCAGCGGAGCTGTGGCCGGAGCCGTTTCGAGGACGGCGGTTGCTCCTCTGGAGACCATCAGGACCCATCTAATGGTCGGAAGTGGCGGCGAGTCCACCACCGAAGTGTTCCGTGATATCATGAAGCATGAAGGGTGGAAAGGCCTCTTCAGGGGTAATTTGGTCAATGTCATTCGAGTGGCACCTGCTCGTGCCGTTGAGGTACCAGTAATGATTTTATGTTGTTGAACTGGTTTGGCTTGAAGCTCTTTTTGTTGTTGTGTAGAAATGAAGCTCAAGCTCTAGTTTAAAAGCAGTTAGTTTGTGATGATGTATGTAATCATTAACTTGTAAGTCAACTCTGTGCAGCTTTTTGTATTCGAGACAGTTAACAAAAAGCTGACTCCCAAGCTCGGAGAGGACTCAAAGATTCCCATCCCAGCTTCATTGCTCGCGGGTGCTTGTGCTGGTGTTAGCCAAACCCTCTTGACATACCCTCTCGAGCTAGTCAAGACCCGTCTCACAATTCAGGTATGCTCTTACAAGGCCGGCCTTAGAGATTTTGGGGCCATAAGCGACTTAGTATAGATTTTAATAAAACATATTTTTTACAAATTTAAGGATTTTTACAAATTTGGAAGCCTAAGCGAATGTTTCATCCGGCTTTATCCAGGACCGGTCCTGTGCTCTTATAATATTGGAGGGCTTTAGACATTGGTGGTCACTGATGTGTCTTTGAAACCATTTTTTTTGCAGAGAGGTGTGTACAAGGGAATATTGGATGCGTTTGTCAAGATAATAAGGGAGGAAGGCCCGACAGAACTCTACAGGGGTCTCGCCCCGAGTCTTATAGGAGTGGTTCCATACGCAGCAACAAACTACTTCGCCTATGATTCCCTTAGAAAGGCGTACCGTAAGATGGTGAAGAAAGAGAGCATCGGAAACGTGGAGACTCTTTTGATTGGTTCTTTAGCTGGTGCCTTGTCCAGTACCGCAACTTTCCCCTTGGAGGTCGCTCGGAAGCATATGCAGGTGGGAGCAGTTGGTGGGAGGGCGGTTTATAAGAACATGTTGCACGCTCTGGTCTGTATACTGGAGCAAGAAGGTCTTGCGGGTTGGTACAGAGGGCTTGGACCGAGTTGCTTGAAGTTGGTTCCTGCAGCTGGGATATCTTTCATGTGTTATGAAGCGTGCAAGAAGATACTCGTTGAGAATAATAACGAGGATGCCTGAGCTCTGTTTGTGTTACACCTCACATGGGTACCTTATGGGTTTCATCATCAGACTAACACTGATGGATCTGGCAAAACCAAATCAGGTCATGGTTGATGATTCTGCAACTGTACGTGTACCTGTTGAGACTCCACATTCACGGTTAGGAGATTTGAGTTTGAAATTTTGGGCTGGCACACTATTGATTCTTGTGGAACTAAACATCCAAAAGATTCCTTTTTTTTTTGTTTGATTTGGTTTTTGTATTGTTTTCTTGATCTGACATAGCTTTACTTTATTTTACTTTCTCAAATAAGTTGGAAATGCAATCTTTATTGAGTTTACAACTTTTTTTTGGTAGAAGAGTAACAAAGCCTCCCTTGATTTTTTTTTTTTAACTCTTTCCAGTAACAGATCATCCATTAACGAAAACTGAGATTTATTTACATCAAATTTGTTAAACAACCAAACATAAACCGCATCATGTGTATGTAAAAGTGAAGTGTTCAGCGTAGTAGAAAACTTTAGCGCCCATGTATCGCAGTTTGTGTCATATGATTCACAGACTCCAAGACCGATACAGTACTCTCTTGATCTTGAGTCTGAACTTCAAACACTGGTTGTTTTGGCCTCGGAAGCTCTGTTGTGGTTGTGATCATAGACACTACTTGTGCAATGTTTGGTCTGTCAACAGCTTGCTGTTGGATGCAGAGTAGACCAATCTGAACACATCTCGCCACTTCATCTGGAGAACACGAGCTGGCAATAGCCTGATCCAGCAGATCCACTCCACCGGTCTCCAGCCAAGTTTCCCATGCCTGTTAAATATATATATTTAATAAAATCATAAATATTGTGATTTTGAAACACTAGGAGGATAGTTAAAAAGTTTCTTTTACATATTCAAGAAGCGTTTTGCCTTGGCCACCACAGTTAAAGCTTGAAATCTTCATCCCACTTATGATTTCTAACTGCAGAACTCCGAAGGCGTATATGTCAGACTTCTCCGAGAACATCCCTGTCCATGCATACTCAGGAGACATGTATCCTCTGTGTCCATATTCCATGCAGTTTGTGGTAAGTTGACATAATTATTAATACCCTTTGAATTAGTATGTCACTGAGAT